>NW_009924987.1:0-17583 GCF_000696875.1 Nestor notabilis | reverse complement strand
TCCTTTCCAACCCTATCTATTTTATGATTCTCTGAAAAAAATTCAATTAAACTTATAATTTCTTTTTGCTCTCACTTTTTGATCCTTTCCTACGTTTTACTTTAAGATCATAATTCTTGTATTATAAAATTAATGATTTTTCTTTCAAAATAATTGAATGTAATTAAAGAATCAGCTAAACAGTACAGCTCCTATTAAATTCTTCTTTAATTCCACAATGCATGCTAGTAACAAAAACTAATGAATGGGTAAAAATAGCAAAGTAAGCAAAAAGTTTACAAAACATATGCATGAGCTGTCAAAAATGCTAGGTAATTTAAAATTATTTAGCTCACACCTGGTGTCAATGACAATATACTTATGATTCTGAATAATTTATTTGTCATGTCCGTATCATTTCCATCACAAAAATAGCTACTTTATTAAATAATGAATATATGTAGTTAAGAATATCATCATGAGGATAATTCTTAGTGATAGGTATACTGGATAAAGACTGTTAAGGAACCCAACTGCCTTGCCAAGAGAAAGGTAACATCCTTGCTTAAAGAAGGGCATAAAAATGTTTGAATTACTGGATTTGAAATATAGAGTAAGGTATTTCTATATTGATTATCACAGAGATTTTGAAATGGATTTTTATAGTGCACAGCACCACACAAAGTCTGTGGGTAGATTGAGAGCAGCATGACCTTTGAGCAGATGTGGTACTAATGTCAAAATTTCCAACTGGATGGTTTGTCTTCAGCACTCTTTTACCTATTAATCTTATGAAGAGAGTTCTTTCTATTTTTTAATAGAAGAGAGTGGCCTATGATCAATAAAGTGCTGGTTTCATCTTAATTATTGATCCTTACTCATTAATATAGAGTTTTCCAGGTTCCTATTAACTCTGCTAACAATCTTGGAATAAGTTTGACATGCCTTAAAATTCTGCTAATCTCATAGGTTACATCAGTATCCTGAGAACACACTTTGTTTAGACTGTGGAAATGCTGCATTCTGTTGTCTCTCCAGTATATGGGATGAAAGCAGTTTCTTTATGCTAGTGTTTTGCCTTTAGCAGGTTTTTCATCAGCTGGTAAGCAAACACATCTTTGTGCAACATGCTGATTTCCATATGCAAACATTTTAATGCTACTATGTAACCATTTGCATGGTTGCAAAATGGATGTGCAATAATGTTTTTTAATATTTTTGCTTCTCCATTTACAGGTGTGAATGAGTATACAACGGGCTAAGCCGCAGAAATACAGCATTTGGTTTAGAAACTCACATAGAAATAGTTACTTTTATAAATATTTATTTTACAAACTAGGTTTATTCGATCTTTCTGATACCTGCATATTTATTGAGTTTGTTTTAATTTCAGATTAACATCTTTGATCTTATTAAGTGTTCTTGTAACCCATTTCAAATCTAAATTACATGTAGACTTGTCTGAGCAAATGGGTCACCGTCCCTTTCGCTAATCACTGGAGTAAGAATAAATGTTGCTCTGGAAAAGACATTTTTGAGTTTCTGTTACTTTTAGAAAGAATGGTGATGATTCCTTAATCACTGTTATAGAGGAAGGGGTAGAGTACAGTGTTCCTGTATGAAATGGGTCTAACTGACTAACAAAAATGAAAGGATACATCAGGAAGCTGCATGTCTTAGCTAAAGAAATATAGAAAGGTGGAACCAGACTTTAGGAATGAAAGAGTCTGAAGGACATAAGAGAAGAACTGAAGGTAGGGAAATGTGAGGAAAAATAGAGGTAACTACTGAAAAACTAATTAACAAGACACTAAAGAACATGAGAAAAAGAAATGAGACATGAAGTTCCTGAAATCCACAGATGCTTCAGTGGAAACCACTCAGGCTGAAGTGCTCCATTGTATTTATATTGCATTATCTGCAAAGTAAGTTATTCATAGTACATTCTGAATGGTGCTGTTTTGGCACTGACCCCCATCACAAATATCTATTTAGCATCCTTAAGTAGAACACCTCATCTTAATATAGGGCCTTTATCTGCCTGTTTCTGCACCAGTCTTTGAGAAGAGCTGCCCTACATCACCCACTTCATCCCTTAATGGGTGTCAAGTTCATGTGATTGTGGTACAACAAAAGAGACTTCAAGGACATTTCAAAAGAGGAATGGGAAAACTGTCATCATTGAAGCAGGATCTTGATGCTCACAGCAGAATTATTAGGATATCTTACATTTTTTGCTGTACTGAGCCTCATGGCAGTCAGTCAACAGCAGGCTGAGAATAAAGCTGAATTGGAGGTACAATGCTAAGATCAGGCAGACCCTGTCACAGTGCATTCATATCACTATCCAGAGGTGGAAAATTGCATCATCATTGCATGTAGGTTGGCCAGCAGTTGGCCTGTTAATTTTATAACAGAAATGGCTATTTTTAGTTATGTGAGACCTATGTGGAATTTGGACACTTCAGACAACCAGAAAAATGTAGCAAGTTTTTCATTAGGAAGGCCATGTTAGCCACTGCCAGTGAGGAGACACGAAGGTCTACATGTTAGCTGGCTCACTTCCACCTGATTATCACCTAAGATGCTTTAACAACTTTCATTGTTTTTCACAGAATTATGTCAAGCTGTGCTGAATTCATCAAAGTATACACAGTCTCCACTAGAGAGGTCCATAATTGTTACAAGTTTAGCAGGCATGTAAGTTATCGGCAGTTATGAATGAACAATTTATACAGAGCAACTTTAACCCTGTAGCTTTTAGAAAGAATGAGATATGTTCTGAAAATTGATTCAATTCCTTGTGAGCCATAATGTCACCTAATTCTGATACAGCCATAGATGGCTGCCAAGGACATTCAGTGGAAATGGATCTTTTAAAGGAACTGTCGTATGTAAGGCCATCTGCAGCTACACTGTTAGCAGATCATAGAATCATAGAATAGTTAGGGTTGGAAAGGACCTTAAGATCATCTAGTTCCAACCCCCCTGCCATGAGCAGGGACACCACACACTAAACTATGTCGCCCAAGGCTCTGTCCAGCCTGGCCTTGAACGCCTCCAGGGTTGGAGCATTCACAAGTTTCTTGGGCAACCTATTCCAGTGCCTCACCACCCTCACTGTGAAGAACTTCTTCCTTATATCTAACCTAAACTTCCCCTGTTTAAGTTTAAAGCCATTACCCCTTGTCCTACCACTACAGTCCCTAATGATGGGTCCCTCCCCAGCATCCCTGTAGGCCCCCTTCAGATACTGGAAGGCTGCTATGAGGTCTCCATGCAGCCTTTCTCTTTTCCAGGCTGAACAGCCCCAACTTTCTCAGCCTGTCTTCATACGGGAGGTGCTCCAGTCCTCTTATCATCCTCGTGGCCCTCCTCTGGACTTGCTCCAACAGCTCCATGTCCTTTTTATGTTGAGGACATCAGAACTGTACATATTCCTTTCCATATCCAAAACTATTTTCACCTGTTCGTGCTTATTAATGTGAACCTGAAATCCTCTTTACCACCTTTTTTACATCTCTTTTCTCCTGTTTAAAATACAGTACTCTGTTATTCTATCTTCCTTTTCTTTCTAAATTTATTCTGCTTCTATAACTATGTCACAGCTCAGCCATTACAACTCATTTTGGCTGTCTTAAAGGCCTAACATATACTCCATCTCTTAAGCATCTGCTTGCCCTATAATCAAGCCCTGATGTGCCATTTCACTTCCACAAACATACCCCCTCTCCCACCTTTTTGACATATGCTTAATTGTTATTTTCTTTTCTGTAAGGACTATGAGCAAATTTCAGATTTAGCAGATGCTCCTTATCCAGGTGAAAAGACCTAGACAGATGAAAATTCACATTCCAAAACAAAACAAATTGCAATGCAGCAAGTTCTGTTCAATGGGTGCTTCATTATTAGCTATTTTAACTGTTAACTACTTATATGCTAAATATATAAAACTGTCATAAGAATGTACAAGATTGTCTCCAGGTGATTGGGGAATAAATCTTCACCAAGTTACTAGAAATGGTTTAGGATCAAATTGCTGGGACAGCATATGCTGGAGTAATGGAAACAAGGAAGAAGTCAAAACATGCTGCCATCTTATCCTTTGCCGTAGTTCAAACTATTTCAACCCAATATAATCAAAAGAAGTCTTCTCCCATAAGCAGTTAAACATTTATGAACAAATTCTGTAGTATTAGATTCTTGTTTTATTTGTGAATATTTGCAGACATTGAGAGAATATCTTTATTAAAAAAAACAAATTTCCTTTGTTTCTTATCTCTTTTTCCATAAGTGGTGTATTTACGGAAGAGCTTAGGAAATAAATTTGTAAGCACTGTGCGATTCTTAAATGGAAACATTGCAACTGCCTTGAAAATCTTCTGGTATAATTCAAATTAAAGATTTCACCTGTTTTTTGTATCTGTGTCACACTATTCTCACCTTATAACTTTTGGTATCTTTGAATGATGAATGCACTGAAGAAAATCCACGTTGGATATAAGTAAAATAATTTTTATAACCCTATATGTCAATAAGTTAAAGGGAAAATGTCTTCTTTTTTTTTAATTTGTAAATGCTAATTCTTAACAAATATTACTTCACGCAACTCCTATTAATATTTTGTTATTCCACTGTTAGCTAACTCCTTGAATTTAACACAAATTTAGCCCAGTGCCCAAGCAGATCTGACAGTATCTAACCTCATCCCAGCTGAATTCAGTTCCATTTTTATTCTATACTTCAGAAGAATTACAATAACTGCTACTTCAACTTCTCTAGCATCTAAGATTTGTGTGAGTTAACATAATCCTGACTGTCGAACCAGCTCCATTGAAGAAAAATACATTGAGTATTTGTATATACATTGAACACTGTTTCCTAGCTGCTTGGTGAGGTGCCTTACTCATGAGTGCAAAAGACAGTCTGTGAGACAGAAGATGTATACTTTATGAAACATATCTTATTAGAAACATCTAGTGAAAGGAAGCAATATGTGACTGCTTCAGTTTTCCAGATTAAGATTTCAAAGACTACTGCAATATTAATCACTTGATTTTTATTTTTTTTTTTAATTTAAAACACATTCCTTGACATCTTGAAATCATTTGTTCACTGAATGAATAAATCTCAAATATTCATTACTATATATGGCCTTCGGAAATATGTCCTAAACTATTTTTCACCCCACTTTATTCCCCACTAGAAACTGCTCTGCAATGTCATTGGAAATCTCATGACCACCAAAAATGACAGGTCATAATTCTTAAGTCTGGTTGAATGATATTCAGCAAAGGACTTGAAGGCTGAAAGAGGCAAAACCAGTTTAACATAAAGAACAGAACTTTCTAGGTCTCCCAAGCTACCTAGGAGTCTGTGACTCCTGCACAAATCAGGAGAACATCTGAAGCTGCTCTAGTTCTAGAAAATGTAACCATTTGATCTTGAGAATACACTGGGAATGTGGTTCTTCAGATGCCCTCTTTACTAGGAAACTGTAAGTCATGAACAGTGTTCAGCCCATTGAAGATGCCAGCACAGACTCTGTTCCAACAGAGATTCCTTTTCTGGTCCTTCTGGGTTGGACTTTGATCCTTTTACAGCAGTGCAGAAGAATAACATCAGGATTAAAGACCTGCCTCATTCACTTTAGTGTGTCTTTATAGTTTACCATATTTCATCCTTCCCAAGCTAGTACAGGTGCCTAGGGCAGAAACTACATCATTCTGTTCCATTATGTCATTTTCCTGTGCTTTCAGCTGTTCTGTGGTATTGAAATCGATTGCTCCCCCTGCCTGCTAATGCTCTTTTTCTAGTTCCTTTAAATGGCTTATTCTGTATACTAACTGGTTTCCATTGACAGCTTCATTGAGAGTGGCTATAGTATTTCTGAAGTGCTCATCCCAATCGCTTTCTTTCTATTGTAGACATGCTAGTGATTTTTCTAAAACTCTTCATTAGTGACTGGTATTTTCTATATGTTGCTCAAAAAAAACTTTATTGATGCTTCTACCTGTAGTTGTCTGCTTTTCTGCTGAAACAGAGAAGTTGCAAGCATTCCAAATCTCATACATTAGAACTCAGATAACATTTAAGGGATGTAATCCATTTTTTCATGCTAGTGCTGGCTATGTTTTCTTCCTACATATCACTTTCCTAATCCTAACATCACTTCATTCTTAACAACTCCATTGGCTATCACACTGCAGAACAGGTAGGTGAATTGTACTGTTTTCTCCATATTTTTTCCCTCCTAGTGAGATATTGGTGCTTAATCTGAAAGTGGCAAGAATCATAAAACCATAGAACAGTTAGCATTGGAAATGACCTTAAGATCACCTAGTTCAAACCCCCGTGTCATGGGCAGGGACACCTCGCACTAAACCAGGTCACCCAAGGCTCTGTCCAACCTGGCCTTGAACACCGCCAGAGATGGAGCATTTACGACTTCTTTGGGCAACCTGTTCCAGTGCCTCACCACCCTCACAGTAAACAACTTCTTCCGCATATCCAACCTGAACTTCCCCCTTTAAGTTTAAACCCATTGCTACAGTCCCTGATGAGGAGTCCCTCTCCAGCATCCTTATAGGCCCCTGTCAGTTATTGGAAGGCTGCTATGAGGTCTCCACGCAGCCTTTCTCAACTTGTCTTCATACAGGAGTTGCTCCAGTCCTCTTATCATCCTCGTGGCCCTCCTCTGGACTTGCTCCAACAGTTCCATGTGCTTCTCACATTGAGGACACCAGAATTGCACACAGTACTCCAAATGGGGTCTCACAAGAGCAGAGTAGAGGGGCAGGATCACCTCCTTCGACTTGCTGGTCACGCTTCTTTTGATGCAGCCCGGGATACGGTTGACAAAAAAGATTTGTTGCAACTTAAATGATTTAGAGCTTGCTTGATCTGTTGCTCTTGACCGATTGACTTTGTTTAAAATTTTGCAGGGATGTCACTTACTGGCACAATGTCCTCTAGGCACTTGCCTCTGGCTCTACCTTTCCTTATTTTCTTTCCTTTTTTTAAAGCTTATATACATCTTCCTTAGTCACTCTGATGGTTAAGAGTGACTTATTCCTATTGAAGCTTTCTTTGAAACAATCTTACCCTTTTTTTTTTGTTGTTGCTGCTGTTGTTATGTCTACTGCAATTCTAACCATTTGATTTCAGTTTTATGGTTCTAGCCATCTAGCCATCCCCATAGTATGGGGAACAAAGAAGAGGATTTAGAGATGTGTGCACAGCTCCAGGGATATGATATCACTGGCATCACAGAAACATGGTGGGATGGCTCCTATGACTGTTGGAATGTTGGAATGGAAGGTAACAGGCTCTTTAGAAAAGACAGGCCTGGCAGACAGGGAGGGGGAGTTGCTATTTGCCAGTGATAGGCTGGAGACTAAGGAACTCTGTCTGGGGACAGGTGATCAGTCAACAGAGAGCTTGTGGGTCAGGATCAAAGGGAGAACAGCAATGGGGTACATTACAGTGGGGATCTGTTACAGACTGCATGACCAAGAGGACTCTGTGGATGAAGTGCACCAGGAGGACTCGGGGGATGAAGGGCACTACAGACAGATAGGAGCAGCCTCACGCTCACAGGCCCTTGTCCTCATGGGAGATTACAACCATCCTGTCATCTATTGGAGGGCCAGGCACAAGCAATCCAGGAGGTTCCTCTACTGTGTGGAACACAACTTCCTCTTGCAAGTAATAGAGGAACCAACAAGGAGAGGTGCCATGCTTGACCTTGTGCTCACCAACAGGGAGGGACTGGTTGGAAATGTGATGCTCCAGGGCAGCCTTGGCTGTAGCAACCATGAGATGGTCAAGTTTGAGATCCTCAGGACAGCAAGAAGAGCATGCAGCAAGGCATGCAGGAACCTGCTCAGTTAGTTACCATGGGATATAGTCCTAGAGGGCAGGGAGGCCCAAGACTGCTGGTTGATATTCAAGGATCACCTGCTACAAGCTCAGGTGTAATGGCTTCAAACTTAAACAGGGGAAGTTTAGGTTAGATATAAGGAAGAAGTTCTTCACAGTGAGGGTGATGAGGCCCTGGAATAGGTTGCCCAAGGAAGCTGTGAATGCTCCAACCCTGGAGGTGTTTAAGGCCAGGTTGGACAGAGCCTTGCCTTGGTTTTGAGTATGGATGGAGTTAGCTGCCACCCTGCATAAGGTATCATGTGCTGGGTCTCTGCAGAGTGTTCTAGCTTGGGCTATAAAAACCCAAAAGACACACACAAAAGACCCCCAAAACAACAAAACCCCACAATTTACTCTGATCGCAGAATTTTACATGAAGGGCAGTAGAGAAGGAGAGAATGGGCAAATTTCATGTACAATGAGCTCTGTATCTTCTCTTCTTCAAATGCACTGAGTAAAATTATACTGATATAGCAAGAAGCTAAGGAACATGGTAATAAAATTTAGTATAATATCTAGTATAGAATTAATTAGATTCAACTTCACACCCTTTTAAATTAAATTCTGTAGTTTCCCTGTATTAGAGCTGGAGGTATTCCATAAGTTGTATTTTGTTGCTGCATTGTACATAATAATATAATTAGAATTATCACTTTTCAAAAAAATTTAGGGAAAAAAGAAAACAGAAAACCAAGAACATCATTCAAAACAAGATATAAAACTTTAATTAAAGAACTCATCAGGTTAAGCCTCTTTCATGTACATGGAATGACATAAAGGAACTTCCAACCGTTATGCTTATTTAACCTCACAAAAATGATGCGAATATTAAAAACTGGTTTTGTTTAAAAAACTTAGATAAATACTTTTCCTTAATGGATAAATTTTGTTAGGTAGTGCTTAAAAAAGTAATTGTTTTAATAAGAAACTTATGACAAATCAAAACTTTTTATTGCTTTTGTCTTTCTTACTGCTTTACAAAAGGGAACTGATTAATTTGAATTTTATGGGCAGTTGAAAATAAGAAACTAAATAAAATTTATTGTAAAGCAGTGATCTATTCATAATATAAAATTACATTTAAAGAGCTTACAATAAGAATACACCGAATTATTCATTGAAAACAATGTATCCTTTGAATTTATCCTCTGAATATGGTTGCAAATTGTCAATGAGCACTCATGAATTTTACTAATGCACTTTGTTATTTAAAATTCTTTGATGGATTCTGCATATGAATATATTTATGCAGATAGATTATTTGTGAAATCTCTGCAATATTAATTTGTTTAAATGATCATGATGCAGATTAATTTTTTCCTTTGGTCATTTACATACAACATTTGTTGTTGTCTTATTATTGTTCAACAACATTAAAATTCAATCTGCATTTTGGAAGATTTAGAATCAAATTGAATCAGCCCATAAACTTTCTGTATTAACTTCAAGGAAATTACTTACCTTCTCTGGTTTGTTTGTTTTCTTGTTTGTTTTAAAAATAATGATAATGTAACTTCTTTAATACACAAGACTTACTTATGACAGTGACAGAAGACCAGTGTAAGTATAAAAATACTGTAGCTATAGTTGAGGTCAATATGCTGAAGAAGTACACTGTACACGTTGGTGCGTCATCAACATTATTTTCATACTTAAGCCAAAACACAGCACTGTACCAGCTACCAGGAAGAAAGTTAACTCTATCCCAGCCAAAACCAGGACAAGTTTTTTTATCTTTCATGAGAAGTTGGGAAACAATATAGAGACATAACTCTAATATTCAAAAAAATTACAATACACACACACATAAAACTCCAACCGAACAAAAAATACCCAAAATCACAAGTGGTGGCATTTCCTGGTATGTTTGCCATTAACATTTAGCTGTTGTTTGGAAACTGAAAGTTGGAAGAAAGAAAAAAGTCTATACATGTCTTACACATTTTCTTTCTATGAAGCTTTCTTTTCAATTTCTCTGAGTCATAGAGATTTGCCACTTACATGGCAGACAGTCATCAGCTTTTGTCTCCATTTTTTCCAGTAATGTGAATGCACAGTCTTACAGCCAAGATGATAATGGAGCTGCTAGAAACCTACAGAACTTTCTTTTTTTCCCCTAGAAATTTCATGAATTAAAGGAATTTGAGTCTTTTTTTTCATTTTTTTATGGTCTCATTATACTTTTGCCACAGACATTCATCACACAGAGCTAAATCATTGCTGTCAGCAAAGGCTATGCTTTCCTAGTCTTGTCAATTTTGTTGATTGTCATACCACCAGCAAACAGGGAACAGGGAGCTTGCTATGTTACATTAAGCAGTGACCAAACAACATCAAGCATTCACTGAACTTAAGAAACTTTTACTTTCTGTTACTATTCTCTGTATTTTCTGTAAGTTACAAATTTTTGGTGTGTTATTAGTCTTACTTGAAAAGTAAATTTTTTTTTTGTGAAAAACTCATCTAAGCTTATTAATTAATTCTTTACATATTTACCGACATGGCATAGTCACAATAATGTTTGTCTCATTAAGTCCTGAAGTTTCCAGGTTGATACGAAACTTCTGATAAATGTCATGTGTGACATCTATTACACATCTACAAACAAATTTTCTTTAACCAATCTGTCTCCATGTTTGTTAACATCAGTCATATTTTGTCAAATTATGGACGCAGTGGTTTTGCCATTGTCTATTTGTTCTGTAGAAAAATTCCATTTATCACACAATTAGCCTTCCTTTCAGTGTTCTGTCTCAGTTTTCAAGCTCATTCACAAAGCACATATTCACTTGCTGTTGGGCCATTTACATTGTCCTTCTCTTATTTATACTTACCATTGTAGGTCATCAGAAGAAAGATAAAAACGCTGTTTATTTATGCCTTCAATAGACACAGTCAAGTCTCCCTGTTCTGCTTTGTCAGTATTGTATATATTTGTTTATATCCTTTATATAATACTGCACCCAGCTAGATAGTATTTTAAAAATTCAGACCTTTTTTATTGGTGTAAAAACTGAGTACAGAATGAATCCCAGTAAAATCCGCTACCTGTTTAGTTTATGCAATTGAGATGAATAGGTCTTTCCAGAGATGGCAATATAGATGTCTCTGATACATGGATTGAATGAACTTTCTCCCTCTCCCATCATAAGTACACAGCTGAATTTAGGTGAGATATACCACATACATAGGATTTTGTATAAACTTTCATTATATCTTACTACAGCTACTGCAATTTACTTCTGTCTGGCCCCTATAACAAATGTGTGGTCTCCTCACCTTCTGTTCAGTGCACTGCTGCTGCAATGGGTGAAGACACCTATCTACCCTCCATGGTTAAAACTTCTGAACTCCAAAGAAATGAGAGAATGTAATTTCCCAGACATTGATTTATGACCACCTTTGTGTTTATTTTTTCTAGTGCCTGGATATTTACTGGAGTTTATTTCTTGTCTTTTTTTTTGTTTTATTTTTGGGTTTTGGTTTGTTGGGGTTTTTTTATTTGGTTGGTTTTTTTTGTTTTGTTTTGTTTTGTTTTTTAAATGTAAAATTGCCAGGATATTTAAAAAGTACTGTATTCTTATCAGAGTATCTTGGGTCAGCTAAGAAATACCTACATTATGCTGATTTTAGGAATTGCAGCAGGACTAATGGTTGCTGCACTCCTTTCTATACACTTCCATTTACCTGATTTTACTTTGCCTTCCTCTCTCCCCTTCTTTAACACATCCACAATGACCTTGTGCCACAGTCACTGCAATTTAAATATTTAGATTTGTCAAACAGTGTTTTCTATCCACTGAAATGTATTCCTTACTGATGCACTTACTCTACACAGGCATAAAATAAAACTTACAAAGTTTGTGGAAAACATGTTTGGTTTTGTTGTTTGTTTGTTTGTTTTCTTTTTTTCCTGTGGAAATAGCAGTTTGAATCTCTTTCTATCTATCAGTCTTTACTTAAAAGCAGAACATGAAATTCAGAAATTAAAACATCCTTGTAATTCACAGAAGACTGCAATTTTATGACCATTTAGCATTTTTTAACCTTTTTGTGTGTTTGTTTGTTTTTCTTGCCAAGTCTTTCCCTGAGCCACAGATGTCATTTCCTATTCAGCTGTTGCTCTGTTTCTTACAGAGACCCTGCAGATCATATGGGTAACATTCCAACCCAAATTGGATCGTTTGGGTAAGAAATAGCTTCTAAAAATCTGCTACTGTTTCCTTTGCATTCTTTACTTTATTCAGTTTGTTGGCTGTTTTGTTGGTTGGGGTTTGGGTTTTTTTTCCTTTTCTTTTAAGCCTATGGTTCAAATCCTTAATACAGACTAATAAATATGTTTGATATAAAAACTGTAGTCTCAAAAATGTTGTTAAATCTAAAGTGATAACCAACATTCAGTGCAGCCTACCCATTTCTAATTTTTATTGTTTCATGCATGATGCCACAGCAGTTCACTGCTTTAGTTCATTGTGAAAAGGAAAAATTGCTACTGAAGTGAAAGTATCTTGTTATATCAATATCACTTCAGTGGCAATTTTTCTTTTTTAAACAAACTGAATATTATTACTTTAATGTTCATTTTAAAGGAAAATCTTTGAGTTTCTCCCCTTCACACTATTTAGAATTTAGAATCAATAGTACCTTTTCATATAGCCTGAAGACAATTTATTGGAACCTTTTAAAACTGTCAGTGTTTTTTTTCAATGCAAATAAATAATTCAGTGTGGTAGAAAGGGAGTGATTGAAATATTACTGACCAAGGGCTTTCAATTATCTGGGCAGGCTTGAAAACTGGACTTGTGCATACTACTTTGTCACTGAACCTTTAAACCCAGAGAAGGTTGATGTAAATAAGAACTCCTTAGTTCTTCATTATTTTGTTTATTTTACAGTGCTAAACTAGTTAGGAAAGAGAACTCCAAGAGTAAAAAACTAAAGCCAAATATGGTGGTTTTGTCATGGTGTTTCACAAAAGCCTCCTCCTTCCCCATGACACACACATACTTTTTTGCACACCATAATTAGAAGTATTCCCAGTGCTAACTCATACGCTTACACTTTAAACAAACATGCACATATTTCTCATCAAAAAGATTATTCTTCTAGCCTTCCCTTTGATGATTCTGAGCCTGTCCACTTTCGTTGTCTGCTGGAAACCCTAGAGGGTCTCTGAAAGAGAATGCAACAGAACTCTGGGGACCTGAGCAGTTTGAAGATTTGTTTTCCCTTATTTTTCTTGACTTTCCAAGATCTTCTAAAATGGGGAAATTGTTCAAAGGCATTATAGAAAATGTTGTGTCTCAGAAGTCATCTGCTGTGCTTTAATGGTTTAAATTTATCACAATGGTGTCTGCCATTAGCAAACATAATCTAAAATAACCCAATTCCATCAAACCGTCAGATGTACAAATTTTTTATTTTTTTTTAAACAAACTGACCTGTTATCTGTGAAAATCATATTGAACTCCAGTATTTCACATAATCTATGTTGTTCATATTCTTCATTAGACTTTTAACTGCATTGTTTCAACATAGGTACTTAGTACTTGTATGGACATGCATCTTAGGCGAATGAATCCTTGTGGGTCATTTGATCTTTCTGGTCACTGCTTTATCAGGTAGTATCCCTGGGGTTCAAGTGGTTCTTATATCCTCCTTCTGCCAGGGTTTTGTAAATTGGAGAATCCCTACTCTGATCTGCTCATTTCTTTGCCATCATAACAATTCCAATTGATATTGAAAATTGGCCTACTCTGAAGCTTAAATATTGTTTTATATTTTTATGGTTTCTATATTCCAAATGAAAACTCAGATTTATTATGTCCTGGAGAGACCGCTTGGTTCAGTCCTTCAAAGAGAAATGTTACATTAAAGACAGTGTTGGTACCCCTGCAGCATATCAGGAATTTATTATGAAATATAAACTGCACAAGAAACAAGACATAACAGTGAACATGGGCAAAGAATTGACATAGTGTATTTTTTTTTTTTAATGTGGAGTTATGAATATTTATTACATTTGTAGAAATTGCAGGTTTTGAGCATAAAACAATTTCTAATAGAAGAGTTAATAGTAGAGTTACATTTGCCAAAAAGTAACCCTCCAACTCATGTCAAGTTTTCAAAGGATTCTGTGAATATCACCATTCAGGAAGTTGCTAAACACCTCCAGGGTGTTTATCAGCTGTCTTGGATCAGAAAGATTTATCTTTTCTTTTTTCACATATATAAAGTTTTAATAAATTTCACTTAATAAATGAAGCACATTTTTTAGTATTACTGTAAGCAAAATCAGCAAAGATTTCCAATCAGTTGGTGCTGTGTAGTTTATCTTTCTCCAGCAAAGACAGCTGCTCATGAGCATTCTTTGATTAATATGAGAAATCCCTGATAGGGAGCTTTCATCTCTGGTTTCCATTAAATTACAGGGCTATGTAGTTGAAAGTGTGTCTCATAATCTAAGGCTCAAATCTGGGCTGTCTGCACTACATCTACAGATGGACAGTCAACAGGTGCACAAATAGAAAATATCAAGGCAAATGGAAAAAAACATTGAGGCTAGACCAAGTTGGCAAGTGCATCTGAAAAATAACATGTTCAAGTTTTGAGAACAAGACTGCTGTGCACCAGTAGAACAGCCACAGAGAGAACAATTGTACAAGTCCATATAGTATTTTGGAAAGATTTGACATGGCATGGTTAGTGCAGGAATCAGTAGCAACTCAAAAATGTTGATGAAGACAGTCAGCAAAACTGGATGATTGACAAGAATAGGCCAGACTATGTCTCCTATAATTATTTGAAATAGTGATTCAGGCATATATGTAGGAAGATAACTGTCAATGAATTAAGAAAATGAGCAGTCTTAAAAAAAAAATAAATCAAGTAACAGCAGTCTAGACAGCAAAGTATGTTGAAAGCCATTGTTACAAGAATTAAAGACGTAAGGTAAAGAGACATTGCTTTTAGTAGTGTGGAAAAGAGGGAACTGTTATGTGGGTATGATGTTTTAAAAGTCTTATTACACTACAGGCTGGGACTATACGAAATTATTTTATTCAACTTAACTGTGTCTGCACTGACTTACCAAAAGCTTTCTGGGATCTAATAGTTGCAACCTAGGTCTATAAAATTTTTCATCCCCAGAGGCAGAATATTACATAAATTAGGGTGCACAGTGGTGTTGATCATCACTAAAAAAAGGTTAGTTTGTATATTTGACAATTATTTCTTACATTTTAGAGCTATATTTAAGAAGTAATGGATACTCTGACCTAACAAAAGCTGAGATATTTAACCTCATAGGAAGTGGCCAAATAGTACCAATCTGCCAGGATTTTTAACCTGTTATCCTTTTGCTATACAGCTATAAAATGTATGTTAATTCAGGATCCTCTTTTACTAAGAAGTTGTTTTCCAACTACCATTGTTTTATTTCTTTATTATAATATTAGAATTACTCTGCTTTCAGATTTATTCATAATGGTGTGGAGATGATGTATGAACAGAGAATCAGTTGTGACTGTATGAAGAGATCTTTTGGCATAAAGGAGTTCTTCAAAAGTCACAGTGATCTTTTCTGCTTGGACACTGACTAGAGCCTTTTTGTAAGAGCAACTATGGTCAGTCAGAGTTCAATTTCATAAGCAACCTTAAAATGCTAGACAAAGGATTAGTTATGCTGCAGAGAGAACCTGTAAAAAGAGAAGAGTACCTCTTCTTTTTTTAGGTTTAGTTTGTTTTTCTTTTTTTAAGTCTGGTTTCTTCCAAAAGTGTCTTTATAAACCTTGACAAAACAATGCGATGTTAAAGAATCCCAGCTCTGCTTAAATACCTCTGATTAACATATTTGAAAATCCCTTATATAATAATATACTGTCCCAAGAAAATAACAAAATACCTTGATGGAGTCTGGTCAACCAGCTTTTACTTCCAGGATTCATTCTGACTTACAGACGCACTGTGAAAGTCTGCTATACTCCACTGAAGTGTAATTCCAAACAATTTTTTTCATTATGTCAGAAGGAATTCTGCACGTAGAGTGACTGTAGAGTAAGGTTAATATTATTGTTTGTACCAAGTAATTCACTGCATATTTAATTTCTCAAAATAAAGTGTTATTTAGTCTCACCATCAAAAATACCAAAGGAAAACATGAAACAACCATGCAAGAGTGTCACAGTTTCCCCACACAGTAGTCTATGGCTGTAATACAAAATATTTTCCCGCAAGAAAGAACCAGGACAGGACCTGGGTCATGGTAATCCCACTCTTTTCAACTGCTGGAAGGAATACCCTGAAAAACTTACGTGCTCCTAGGATCTTCCTAACTGTGTCTCTTCTGAGAGACTGCCAGTACTTGAAGAGCACAAGAAAATCTCCACAACTAGTGAAAACAGACATGCAGACCAGCAATGGAAAATTTCAGTGGTTTTGCCACCAGCTGTCAATACAGCAAGCAGTAATGTTTACCTCTCTGAGTCTTTACATGGCTCAGAATTTCACCTTAAACTGTTCTGCTGCTTTTGTCAATGTTCTCTTTTTTTCAGAGTATTTTAAATAGCTATCATTTTCTTGTTGCATGTTTGCAGTTTCCTTTAATTTCACATAATGTTGAAATTCAGATACTACAGCAAACACAGACATTTTGTTGTCTTATATTATTCATACAGCCATTCAGCTCTTTGAGATGATACTATCTTGTATGACCTTACTGCATCTCATGACTCAATACTATCTTAAAAGCAGTTACAGGAATTTTCATTTAGTGAGGAAGTGCAGACTGTATTTCTTTTATTTGACTAAGGTGCTTCCTATTACTTATTGTACTCTCCTGACAGTAATAAATTTCATAACGGTTGCTAGATTTCAGATCAACTATTACACTATCTAGATGGAACACTAGATCAATAATGGATGATATAGAAATCATATCTAATAGCTGGAATGCAAGAGGTTTTTTTGGCTTAAGGTGTCACACTCAGTGATCACTGTAGTATTTATTGAAACTAATAGAAAAATGTTATAAAATCAATAATAGATTGGTATGAATATATGAGGACATTGTCGTAAGCAAAGAGAACAGAGCTGGGAGAAGAAAACATACTATGCACACATTTACAGATCTTTATTTTTACAAACTTGTTTAATTAGTGTGCTTCATCACACACCTTGTTTTCTGTATTTCTTTTAAAGCTCCCACTTTTGAAACCAGAAAAAAACTGGCTTACATCTTGGTGAAACACTCTAACAATAAATATTAACATTTGTATTTCAATAGATGCAGGTGCTTCATACTTCTGCTGAGAAGTCTCTAATGTGATAATTTTTCATGTGTTCATTTATAATTTGTACTCAAAGAGGAACATAATAACTGCAGAGTAAACTTTGACATTATGGTCAACATGACTAGAAAATTTTGGTATAGACACAATAAAAATTAAAGCTCAGTTTGATTCTGTGCTTCATGATGCACTTGTTGAGTGAATAGGAGATAGGGATTTAGAAGTATTGTGTAATCAAGTCTTAAATTGCACAGGTTCATATAATTCTAACTTGAATTTTATTGAAAAATATTAAAAATGTAGCAATATCCTATGATGTTCTGTAGTTAATTGAAGATTTAATAGTCACAGGGGTCTCTTTTTCCCCCCTTCCTCTCCCCTCCCCTCTCCTCCC
>NW_009924986.1:744-4210 GCF_000696875.1 Nestor notabilis | reverse complement strand
ATTAACGAGTGAGAGAGATGGTTGAGACCTCATAGTAAACAGCAAATATTTAAGTAGAAATGCCTTTCTGGGCAGAAATTTATCCAAGGAGCATCTGTTTCTTTATAGTGTGTTCTGCAATAATGATTTAATAATTTAAAAGAGAAAGTACCAGCTACTGAATTATCAGTAGAACTTAGAATCATAGAATAGTTAGGGTTGGAAAGGACCTTAAGATCATCTAGTTCCAACCCCCCTGCCATGAGCAGGGACACCACACACTAAACTATGTCGCCCAAGGCTCGGTCCATCCTGGCCTTGAACACCTAACATTGCTATGAATGATCGCAGTACTTGTAACAGCATTGTAAAGTTTATGCAAGAACATGCCCATTTCAAGGAAGGTAGAAATCAATCCAGCCTGAAAAATAAGAACAAAATCCAATCCTGGTCTAGCACCTTATGACATAAATTCTTATTCAGTATGAGCTAAAAATGAACTTTAGATTGATGAAAGTCTTAGAAAGATTTATTTGACATAAACAATATGTGCTATGAAAGGAAAAAGAATAAAAAAAAACCCCTCCTGGATCTATTTCTGTCTTACATAAACAAACTCAGCTTGAAGATGCCACGTTCATGTTTAAAAAGGTTCTTTCCTCTCATCACAGTTTTATTTCTAGGCGAAAAGAGATCCCTACCTATAATGCTGACAAATTCTGTTCTACTGAGAGTGTTCATCTCCCTCTTGGAATTGTCTTGTTATCAGTTGTTTAAGAGTAGGATTCAGAGGTCCCAGGTTTGGCACCTGATAGCATTAACTTTTGTTAGTAAGTTCCTAAAGTAAGAAGTGGTGCAAAGGGACATGGAGGAACACGATTTTTTGTCCTATGGGATTTGGAAACATGTTTTTCTATATCAATTTTTGTCTCTATGTTGCAGTTTGATTTTGGGCAAATTATCCTATCTTAATACCCTATGCCAAAGTTTCCCTCTTTTAAAAAGGGAAAACAGCCATTTTATGTGTTTGTGACCTGTAGATGAAAAATAGAATATCATGATAAGAACTGGTTTTGAGGGAGAAGGCAAATTCCTACCTGTGGACTTCTACACTGCAAATTTGCTTAATACTTGACAATACGAAGATGCTACCAGTCCTTGTTACCCTAGTAATCCTCTTGTATGTAGGAAAAAACACTGAATATTTGAATCTCTAGTTTTAACAAGAAATTAGATGTATAGCATCTATAATTTGCTCCATTAAATGCATGCCAGGGATCTTGGCATGTCATTAAATTGTGAGTACCATAACACATTTAAAAGACAAGTCTAAATTATCTTCCTTTTTTGCCTGTAAATTGTATATTAAATCTGGTTACAATTCCTCAGACCTCCAACTTTCATTTATAGATGTAGTAATTCATTATGTCCTTTCATATTTTGTTTTGACCAGCAGTTCCGTGTAGAGCATAACAATGTATGTGCTGTCACCAGGATTCAGTGGAAATGAGGGCTGATAATGTGCTCTGAATGTCATTACTAAAGAATCATGTTATCTGTAATATCAGTGGTGTTTCTGTGCGTAACTATTGTGGGAAGAGGCAAGAACTGTTTTGTGTTCATGGAAAGGTACAAGGAGGCCTCATCATTTCTGAAAAGAGCAGTTGGTGGGGCTAAATGGCCATTCCATGAGGTATCTGTGTAGTTAGCAGAGGCACTTGCTCCCTGAGGCATTTCATACAGTTGCCCAAGGAAAAAACCAGCTTATACTCAGGGAGAAAGCTGTGCTTGTTCCAGTCACTGAATTCAAGCAAAGGTCAATCACAGTATGTCATATATGGAGATGAAATGCCTTCAGATAAAGTAGGTGCTTCCAAATGGACTGAATTAAAAGAAGTCTTTTCTCTCTGTTCTGCAAATCCTGCATGACACTCAGGATGCAAATCTTTCATAAAATGTTCTATATTTCAATGATACTATGATTCTGTGTCACCTGACTCTCACAAAACTGTCAAGACCTGCTTATATATCCCAAAGAAATGGCCAACAGAACTGTCATACCTGGCCCGGAAAACAGTGAAGCCTGTTTGAGGTCACAGATGTTAGTACCATTTTGTGTATATATATATAACATTATCACTCATGTTATATTCCCTTGTTTATATTCAGTATTACTCAGCTGCTTCTTGCCACCTAGCCCACTCACTCATCTCAATGCCCCTGAGATGCAGTGTAGGGCAGAAGTTAACTTTGTTTTAAACTGTGCATTTAGTCTGCTACTCTTTAACACGGTATCAGGGATGGAAGGAAAGGTGAATTCAAAGATTTGTATTAAAAAGATTTATGTCAGAAAAGAATTTGATCTCAAAATAGAAACTCTCATGAGACCTTTTTTTGACACTGGATTATTGGGAAAGGGTCAAGTTATGGGAAGTTTTTGTCTGGTTCTCTTGACATTTTATAGCAGGAGATGCCTCCTGCAAGGTCTGAAAGAAGGAAGAATTCTGATGTCTACAGTCAACATGCAAATACCAGTTCTGACCCATCCTGGACCAGTATAAATTAGGCAGTACTAGATTTGCCAAAATCAGCCAAAAGAATTGAAGTCAGGGAGAAAGATCTAGAAAACTAGGGTTACAGTTTTAGCTGGCAGACTGCAAGAAAAAGTCCTATTTCATAAATCTGAAGAGCAGAGAGGATAAAGTTTTGTCCTTTGCAGGTAAGAAACAATATGATGCAATGCTGGAAACTTGCATTCACTATGTTGAAGGACCATATGGATAACTGCATGTGTTAGAGAACTGTGCAACCTGGACCTGTGACTTATAGGATTATTGTTCGTGAATTTCATGTTCCTGGTAAAAGTCCCATATACCTGAAGTTCAGAAGAAAGGAACTAGGTACTACAAAACCTTTGACCAAAGATATACTTCCTGGATGCCTTTAAATTTCCTTCTTTTCTGAAATTACTCTCTTCCTCATTACATAATTTGCCAAAGACTGACCTGACCTCACAGAAACATCCTTCCAACATGTGGCTTTGGGAAGTCTATCATTTTAAATGATGTGAGATCTGAGCATGACGTGAGTGGCATGGAATAAGGGGTGGATACTGTCCTGGGTTCAGCTACAGCAGTCATTTTTTCTCCTTCTTAGTAGCTGGTGCAGTGCTGTGTTTTTGACTTTCAGTCTGGGAACAATGCTGATAACACCGATGTTTTTAGTTGTTGCTCAGTAATGTTTACTCTGACCAAGGACTTTCTCAGTCTCATGCTTTGCCAGAGAGGAGGGGAAGCCAGGAGGAAGCAGAGACAGGACACCTGACCCAAACTGGCCAAAGGGGTATTCCATACCACAGCACGTCATGCCCAGTATATAAACCGGGGGGAGTTACCCGGAAGGCCCAGATCGCTGCTCGGGTCGGGCTGGGTATCGGTCGGCGGGTGGTGAGCGGTTGTGTCCTTTTCCCTTGTTATTCCTCTTATCA
>NW_009924986.1:0-612 GCF_000696875.1 Nestor notabilis | reverse complement strand
AGCGGCTGCGTGGTTCCAAGTTGCCGGCTGGGCTTGAACCACGACACACCTGCAAAAAGATCTGCAATTTCTAGAAGCCTTCTTTATAGCTATTACCCTATGTCATGGTCTTACTGATCAGTACCAGCAAAAATAACTTCTTCAGACACCTCATGCAGTTCTCCAACATTATAGTCAAACGCCCTTCACTGAATCATAAAGATTCTTTTGTATCACCACCCTGATCTTTGTTTAAATACAATATTCACTTATCCAAACATTTTTCCTTTAATTTTTGTATATTTAAAATTCTTCATTAAGGTCTCTCTACATGTACATAATCTTCAATGAAAATATTGATAGTGACACAAAATAAATGTTAGCATTTTAATAGAAGCTTGAAGAACAATTTAAAAAGCCTGTTAAAAGAAAATCAAGTCAAGGAGATAAGTTAAAATTCAATACTCTATGCATTTAAAACTTTGACGTATTTATTATTCAGAATAGAGTCAGAATTTATTGTTTCAAGACATTTTAGAATATTACAAGTCACTAAATTTCATTCACTTGTGTGACTTAAATATATGTAACTTCACCTTATTTTTATTTTATTATATTTTATTTTATTTTATT
>NW_009924985.1:32109-35818 GCF_000696875.1 Nestor notabilis | reverse complement strand
GGTTGGAACTAGATGATCTTAAGGTCCTTCCCAACCCTAACTATTCTATGATTCTATGAGTCTATCTGAAATTACAGAATAGTGGAAAAAGGATGTGAAATGGTCTCACTCACAGTTACTGGTTATTAGTTTAACTGAATTTGAGCAAATATTAAGAGGATAACTAAAGAAGAAGAAAAATAATAAGAATACAATGGAAACTGTGGACATTATGAAAAGTTTTTATGGCAAATCAGGGGATCTACCCTGGAATATTTAGTATTTCAAGGCTGTATTCAGCTATGGTGGGCAATTAAACTACTGTTTCAGTGAATGCACTTATATTGGTGTAATATGTAAATACTGCCAGTTTTCGTTTCAGGTGTTCATGAATTGTGAATAGCACTTGGATTACGGGAGTAGATTTTTTTCTGCATGTCCAGTAGGGGTAAGAAAGGAAGGCAACAGTTAATTGCAATTTTGAACATCGTGTAAAGGAGAACCTTGCTCATTAGCTGTGTTTTATTGCCATCTGGTGGCTGCTTCTCTGCATTTCAGAGTTACATCGAATTGTTATCATTTTGTGTGCTGGTACTCATGTAATTTCAAAAAGAAAACATAAAATCAGCAGCTGTGTAACAAATGTTAACTGAGTTTAGGAAATACTCTAGTATTACATAGAATATCCTATACTAATACACAAGATTTAAATACTATGTGATGAGGAGACGTGTCCAAATGCAGCCTGAAAGTCCTATTGACCTCAGTAGTAATCAGAATACTGCTATGCAGCATTGAGTATTTGCAGTTCTCTAGGATTGTGACATAAGGGCCAAAGGAAAATCTCAGCAGTCATTAAAGGAAAGAAGATACTTGAGATCTTGAAGTACTCTTTGAATTAGTTACTTATCATATGAGGATGTATATGATGAGTTTCAATATTCCTGAAACTCAGCTTGCATTTGTACTTCCACATGTTCAGTTGCTATCCTGTCTGCTACACTCAAGTGGTAATAATAGGTGTTATTTGTTAATCTCACTGATATATTTGTGCATTTTACTTTGTGTCATTTACAACATGGTTGTACTTTTATCAGAAATGTATGTTTCAGTGTAAATGAGATTTCAGTTTCATTCTGCATAGACAGAGACAAGTGCTACTCTTGTGTAATATTTGTGATTTTTTTTATGGCTTGTCAAAAGCAGTCATTAACAGCTTCTCTGTAGTCCACAATATTTATTCCATGTGTTGGTAAAAGAAAATCCCTCAGGAAAATGTTTGGATCAGCATCCTGATCAGGTTTCATGATAGTGTATTTTGGACAAGGAGAGGAAAGGATGTTCATTTCAATACAAAAAAAGTTGTGTTCCTTTCTACGGACACAAACTTGTGGATGGAGATTTAACGTGGTCCCTGATCTAGCAGCAAGGTAAGCATCCTAACTGTAGGAAGGGAAACAAAGAGGAAGACCCTTTTCAAGGTGTCAAATCTAGATGTAGGTTTAAAGTATATATTGTATGGTTTTGAGTTCCTTGTGCCTGCCCCACGACATGTGTCTGTGTTTGGATAGTATAAACAGAACAGAAACTTGAGCACAAAGCTTGCCCTGTTGTTGGAGCTGGGAAACACAAAGGCTTTTCCTTGCCTCTGGTAGCCACTGCAGCTGTCTGCAGTAAAGCACAGTGTCATGAAAGGCTTTGGCCAGAGATGCGGCACTGGTGTTGCCATTAGCAGTGCATCTCTGTCATAGTTTAAGCTGAACCCAGGACAATCTCCAGTGTGGAAGGTGGGCATGTGTTACCTGGAAGGCATCAAAGCAATTGAAGAAAGTCGTGACTACCTCCAGTAGTCATTTCCTCTTTGGTTATTCTGCTGATGCTGTGTGTCCACCATCCTTGCTATGCTCTTCCTTTGGTTAGTGATGCTATTTTCATTGGGCTGTTCTCTCCCAGCACTGACAATCAGGTTACTGTCTGCCAGGTTTTCCTGCATGCAAAGTCTTGACTTTATTTCTGCTACTGTCTGCACTGTTTGGTACTTTAAGCCTCGTTTACCATAGTCTTATTTTGTCCTCTAGACTTTCATCCATAGGAACTGGGAAAAAATAATCCACTATGTCTGATACTGTTATTAAATCATATCCTTTAAAATTACTTATCTTGATGTTCTCTAATCATTCAGCACCAGAACAATGAAACATTTTGAAACAGGCCTCTTCCTGCTATTTTTTTTTCCCTTTAAAAATCATATTCCTTCCTATCACACTGCACTACCAAAAATTGTGCTCTACTATGAATTTCCTCTTATGCCATCTCATTCTAGTTGTAAAAAGGGGATCAGATAGGGTGTCTGCGTTTCTCTGATTGTTGTGAACATTAGTGTTTTTAAAGCCTGGCTTTAAACCTCTCCATGTTTTACAAAAAGGTCATTATCTGTTACTTCCAAGGCAGCCAGCTCAGCTGAGCAGGTGAAATTGGTGGCAGTTGGATGTGGGACCATTCCCAGGATTGCCACTTCCAGACTTCATATGACTTTGCATCACTCACTGTGGCATTTGGTGAGGCTGATTTGCCCTTCAGGTATCATCTGCGTAGGGAACTGTGGTCCTTCTTCACCCTTATGAAAAACGTCTTACATTGACTGGTGGAACACTTTTGGGCTTCTATTTTTTTTTTTTTCACTTTTAGAGAAAGCTGTAGTTCTGCTGATGGTTGTAGTCCTTCCACATTCATACTGAAGATGATTCCTTTTTCTATGGAAAACACAGAAGTCAGCAAAATGCACTTGCACTTCACCTCTTACCTGGAATGTGTCCTGGCCAAAACCAGGAGTGATACTGACTGCCTGCTGTGTCAGATTTGAGAGCTAGGCTCTACACTTACATTTCCAGATCCTGCCCCAAGGGAGAAATGAGTAATAATGAGTCACTAGGGAAGGGAATAAAAGGGATAAATAAGGGGATAAATAAAAGGGACAAAAGGTATGAGACAAAAAATTGTCAGAGTAGATAGGACAAAGAAACTTTATGTAACATATTATATAAATATTGGAGCCAATGCCTGCATTGACACATGAGGTTAAAGTAAAATCAGTCCACCAGTGGGTATTGCAGTGTATGTAATGCATAAAGTGTTCATGCACTGAGTGTTGGTCCTTAATAAGAAAGTAGACATTTACCTCAGTGCTCCATATTGTAGGTCTGTGGCAGTGTGTTTTTCCACCACACTGGGGGTAAAACAGTGCCCTTTTTTCATCCTGCTTAGCCTTGGGCTGAGAGCAGGAATTGCATGCTGCTGTTATCTTTGATAGCTTAAAGTCATGCTCCTGCCCAGCAGAGGAACTGGCTCAGCCACCACCAGCCAGTTGGTAGAGCATTTGTAGGAGCATTAGTGCCAGCAGACATACTTTGTACAGATTATGTAAGACACTGCTTACTATTTGTAAGCAAACGTCTTATAGGTCTCAGTGAGGAGAACAAATATGGATATATCGACTCACTAATACTGTTCTGTGTCCATTGATATTCCTGGTGACTCTGGGAGTGTTGCTTAACCAAGAATGGCAGAAGTTTTGTCTTTTAAAGAGGCTGCAAAACAACGGAATGGAGATGCAGTGGCCCTGGTTGACCGTGATGGCCAAAGGAAACTTCCCGATTCCATCGTTTCTTCAGGAATTAAAAAATATGGGTGTGGACCAAAATTCAAACAGGAATTGTATTAACACTGGATG
>NW_009924985.1:26693-32078 GCF_000696875.1 Nestor notabilis | reverse complement strand
CAGGAATGGGTAGTAACCTGAAGTGATGTGGGAAGATTGAGTATGAGTTTACGTAAAACCCTCAGTTCATGCCACTTACAGCCTGAGATCAATGGAAAATAATTCCTTGGATAACAGGAGGTGTTATGAAAGACTTTTCCAGTGCCATTCCTGTTCAAGGAACAGTTTTACTGAAAACCTGTTTTTACTGTAGGTGACAAAACTATCTGCTGCAGAATATCAGTAAAGGGATCATAGTAGGGTTAAAATGGTTTATATAATGATTTAATCAATAACAACTGAGTTCTTTTTATGTAAGATAAGAAATTTTTAAAATACTTATAGACTGAAATTCTACTGAGTACAAAAAAGCTTCTAGTGCTTTGCTTTTTAAAATAGCCAAGTATCCAGTATGCTGTGGTGTCATGAGAGCCTTCTGATTTACCAAGAAGCATGAAATAGAAACCACAATCGCAAGTCTTCTCCTGATGATCTGTAAGTAAAAGTAAATTTCTTTGTAGTCACCATATTCCATGAAAATTCACCCTTTTCTCCCTGTCCTGGGTTCAGCTACAGCAGTCATTTTTTCTCCTTCTTAGTAGCTGGTGTAGTGCTGTGGTTTTTGAATTTCAGTCTGGGAACAACTCTGATAACACCGATGGTTTGAGTTGTTGCTCAGTAATGTTTACTCTGACCAAGGACTTTCTCAGTCTCATGCTCTGCCAGGGAGGAGGGGAAGCTGGGAGGAAGCAGAGACAGGACACCTGACCCAAACTGGCCAAAGGGGTATTCCATAGCACAGCACGTCATGCCCAGTATAGAAACTGGGGGGAGTTACCCGGAAGGCCCAGATCGCTGCTCGGGTCGGGCTGGGTATCGGTCGGCGGGTGGTGAGCGGTTGTGTCCTCTCCCCTTGTTATTCCTCTTATCATTATTATTGGTAGCAGTAGTGGTTTGTATTATACCTTAGTTACTGGAGAGCTGTTATCTCAACTCGTGGGAGTTACATTCCTCCGATTCTCCTCCCCATCCCTCCGGGAGAAGAGCGGGGGAGTGAGTGAGCAGCTGCGTGGTTCCAAGTTGCTGGCTGGGCTTAAACCACGACACTCCCAAAACACATTTTGTCTAGTTTGCCGGTAGAAACACAGGGAGTCTCACCCTTCCTGTGCTCTAGGATTTATTCTGTTTTGTTTGCTACATCAAATGCTCCAGTAGCTTTGTTGCATTGATATTTGCTTAGTTCTCTAGAGCATTTGATACAGATATGATTTAAAGCGTGAAAATAAACTTCTGAATTCTGTTAATAAAAATAGGTTGTTGTCTTTGAGAATACCTGGAAGCACCTAAGATAGGTTTCTCATTAAGAGACTGTAGTGAAAAATACCTGAATATAAAACAGGAGCCTGCAATGTATAGTATTAAACCCCAAAATTGCATTAGTTTTTCTAGCCTTCCAGTTATTTGAAATGGTCAAGAAATTAGACTACCACAAAACTTGACAGATTTTTCCAGGTCGTCACACTGCTGGTCAACAATACTCTTGTCATGCTGGGAACAGCAAAAGACTTGGGTAAAATGTTAGGTATTTTTTGTTGCTACTTGTACCTTTCTTTCATGAGCTCGAAATGCAATGGTGAGATGTCTGACTGTAATGAAATGTGCGTGTGAAGCACACCATGTCACTTGTATGGAAGATGCAACAGAAATGCAAAAGCAAATACCTGTGATAGGACCTATAAATCAAGTCAAATGTGTTTTTAAAGCATATTGTGTTCTTTGACTGAAAGTCACAATATAAAAGTGAAAGCAAGCACCTGTTTTTTGAGTGAACATTTCTAGATTGCATCAAAGCCTGGAGCACACAATTTTTAGTTGTTCCTCTAGCCCAGTGCTGGCTGGGTCCTGTCTAAACAGTTTGTGCCTGTACTCTGTACTGTTAAGAAGCAGTAACTATAAAGGCCAAAAATATATTTTGCCCTCTCCAGGGACTTAAGTTTCTGCATGGTCTTTCTGTAACCATTTCAGGAACTGATTTCTCTCCTGCTGTGCACACGACATCTCCTTGACAAATCTTCATTGACTTATCCAGCCAGTTCTCCTTCCTTCTCCTGGATGTTCAGCCAAATGTTTCAAAACACATTACTTGCATCCTTTTGGTTGTGTACTCACCCCTATTGTGATGGTCTGGGGCAATTGTCCATTTTTTTTTCCATAAGGGCATATGAATATCACAATAGGAAAAATATGACACAAAAGCAAACCATATTCTGCCGTGATCAGTCAAGGTTGTCCTTCACTTGATTATAAAGATGATTTTTGATGATGTAATGTACGTGGACCCAAGTAAGTTTTAATTTTTGATGAGCTTTATGTATTGGAGGAGGTCTTTACTAAAAGTGGCTGCTGTATCTTTACTTCAATTAAGGAAGTAGGTACACTGCTTTTTCAAAATTAGTGTCACAGCCTGCTCTGATATCAATGGTACAGGTTGCTGGTTTTTAAATGCTCTGACCCCAAAAGCTCATGCCTGTGTGACAGCTTAACTTGTACTAGTGTGAAGTCAACAGTGAGATGTTTGTATTTAGATACCCATATTATAGCACGTATGTTTGATGTATGCAAAGCCTTTATGCCCCTATGTTTTGCCTTTATTGTCAGCAGCAGGTAGGTAGCCAGTAGAAAGGTACATATGAATCCTTCTGAATATGTGGCCTGGGGCCAACGTGTAATAATAGCACTGCTATTTATGTACCAACAGTGATAAGCTCGGAGCATGAATCATTCAGTGAGAACTCAGGAATTTCGTATTCCTTCCTACGCATGCTGTTCTCATTTGTTTCATTAGCTGCTTCTGGTACGTTGCAGGAGTTATTGTACACTTAGTTACCTTTTCTGCTTTGTGATTTCTATGCATTTATTTAATTATGGTGCCAGACACCATGCCTACTGCTGTTACTTTGGTTTACATGTGTTTTCAAGCCGTACTGCTACTGAGCCTAATCTGAAGGCAATCCCTGAAGCCTTAATCCTGCAAGGCAGAGGTGCAGGTTGATGATTTCTTTTCCAAGCGAACACTTTCTGAACAAGTTCCCCTGTCAATTTGGATTTGATACAACTGTTTATGGCACACTTGTGTGTCAAAGATAACTGTTCTTTTGAAGTTCAAGTACTTGTACTGAAATCTTTCCGTAACTTATTAACTACATACCAATGTAAGTATCAATATATATTGAGTACAGACAATTTTTTAATGCTATTTAGGTTCATAAAATGCAATGTTTGTTACAGAAGTTGCCACCTGTGAGCCAGATGAAAGATAAATATACAGAGCCTATTTCAAGAAGGTGAGGGTTTGAACTGATGTCCTCCATTTCACATGGAAAAAAACCCAACAAAATAAGATTTTTAAAGGCTTGTAAAGGCGGTATCACAGATATCATGCTAAGTTAGACATTGTCAAAGAAGGGGAAGCACAAGAGGAATTGCAGCACCAGGTTGCTGCTTGGCCTAAATAAGGTTTGGGATGTCACCTGCATAGGCAGGATGGGTTTGCATCTCACAGAATTTAAAAGTGCTGCATTTGAATTATTGAAACTCATGAGCTGGAAGTTTGGTGGAGTAGTTTTTGGGTGGAAAGAACTAAAATGTTCTTCTGCAGCAGCATGACCTTGCTGAGCAGATCCTTGCACAAGAACTGCAGCTGGCTGCTGTGTTTATACAGTGCTCAGGAGGCAGAGAGAGACGGTGCAAGAAATACCTACTGAGGGGCTGAAGGTTCAGCAAAGTCTGTAGCAATACCATTAAGTACACAGATTGACAATGATGGAAGTGTATGTTTGTGTATACTATAAAAGAAGGCAGGAAAACAGGTCCCATTCTATTGCTAACCACAGTTCTCTTTTTGTCACGTTATGCTTTTTCTGTGTTAATTAAACCCAAAGCTCATCAGAGGAGGATACTGTGATTCATCTTGTATGTATAAAGCTTAGGGCTGTAAGTCTTGGTCTAGACATGAGAGTGGAAGAAGGATATGTGTCTTGGTGTGTATGTTATTTTTATTTTACAGCTAACAAAGTTCAATAATTCATTCACCTGCCAGCCTGATTTTCCCTTCAATGAATGCCAGCATGATTTTTCTTCCCTGTTTTCCTCTTTAAGGATGTAGTGTTTTCTCTCTAGATTTTCCCCTGGGACAGATTTCTGTCTTTACATATCTTTCCCGCTACAGTATTGTTTTCTGTTTTTTCCCATTCACTTTTCTCCTCTATTTATTCCTGAGGTGGGATCTCCTGTGTGGCTTTTTTCTTCTACCATCACTGTATTTCTGTATTTTATTTACCTTTCCTTTTGTCTTCATCTTTTCCCTTTCCTCCTGTCTCAACACTATAGTCTGTCTCTCTGCCCATTACACATCTGTGGCCACTCTTCATCTCAATGTATATTGTTTCTGGACTAAATCCACTGTGAGGCCCCAGCAGAGAGAGCTGCCATGTCTGACTTCTGTGTGCCTGCTATGGCACCCTTTGTTAAGCCCATGAGAGTAGATCAACTTCTCAGGAAGGACCAGGACCTCTAAGATTTTGAGCTGCCTGCAGCAAGTTAGTAAGGAAGGACTGACATAAGAAGAGGTAGGATTTCCAACACAGAATACATACTAAAATGTATTTTGGAATTTTGTATGTGTATTTTGGCAGCACAGCAGAGCTCAGTCTTTGCTTTCACTCAGCATGAGTAGTTTTTCAATCTATTTAATTGCCTTTTTATAGCACATGCCACTTTGCTGCAGTCCCCTCCTCACTCTTAGATACTAAAACTTGCAGCTTTCCCCTTGGCAGGAATAAGGCTCCACTTACCTGTTATTGTGAGGTGGGGTTGCTTTTTGTTCTTTTTTTTTTTCACCTGTGTATGAAATAATTCAAGATTCATTGGGCCAGAAGAGTTAGTACAAACTAATAATATAGGGAAGGAAGTTTGATTCCCACTGAAAGAACTGGTGAGGTAGTATACGGATAAAAGAATCATTGATTTAGATTGGGAGAATGGTTTCTGACATGAGCAGGCAGGAGAGATCATGTGGCATGCTGCATTTACATACATGACTTTTTCCCTTCCCCCAACCACCACTCCTTGTGTCAGAATAGCAAAAGTTTCAGAATATAACCCTTAATTTGCACATGATGCTTGTGCACAGGCTGTGATCCTTACAGAGCACTGCTGAAGTCTGGATCCAAACGGAATGTATCAAGCTTGCATAAAAAAACTCTGGGTTTCTTTTTTACCCATTTTTCTTCAGCATGAAACAGCTGCAGTTAGCTGTTGCACTCCCTTCATCCGTTACCGAGTCAGGTGTGTCAGTCTTCACTACAAACAAAGTGTGCCATGGGCATAGGTATTCAGGAACCACCT
>NW_009924985.1:20487-26662 GCF_000696875.1 Nestor notabilis | reverse complement strand
CAGCAGAGGGCACCCAAATTACTATGAGTTGGAGTCCTGGTTTCTTTTATGTAGAACAGGGTAGGTTGGATTGCACTTGTATCATTCCCCACAGGACCAGACAAAGAGCCAAAGATTTAAATTATTTACAAAAACAGCAATCCTGTATTCTCTCCTTAAAGATCTGAGGGGATGTGGGAATGTGCAAGGCAACTGTGCAACAGCCATGCCTCCTATGTCTCTGAGATAGGTCCTATTCAAACCCTCAAAGCAAACTCCCAGTGCTTATGTTGAAGGTCAGGGTTGACACACGTGCCAGCACAGTTGCTGTTAAGGAGATCTGCTGGAAGGTGGTTAATTTCTATTAAACTTTTTAAAGATTTGGTGCTCGCCGTGATGAAGTGTATCAGCAGTCTTACTTAATGAATTTGAAGTAACATTTTAGGTGTGTGGCATTTAAAGACTTGGGTACGATGTAAGTGGAATTTCAGCATAGCAGTGTATCCTAAGAATTATTATAATTAAAAAAAAAGTTAATCTTGTAGTACAGTGCTATAAATGATTTTGAAACATTTATGATTTTAAAATGAGCAATCCCCTGTCTATTGACTGCAGTTACACTGCTGTGTTTCTAGTCGGAGTTTAAAAACAAATCAGTTAGTAATTATCCAGCTTCTAACACTAGCTCTTTGAAGGCTCTGAGTGTGTATGGTTCTTTCTTAACATTGTAAACTAAAATGCAGTCATTTGTTAGGAATCAAAAATACAACTAGTGTATTACAAATTATAATTTCAGTGTGATACTATTCCATAGCCCAAATTTCTAAGGGTAAGACAGTATATGTAAGATTAATCATTGCCTTAAGTGACTTGGGGTGCAATGTGGTATCCACTGGAGAGTCTGGATAGATCAGCTTTAATTATCAGTTGTCAATTAGTCAGCTAGCCTTGCAGAGAAACTTCAACCTCTGCTTTCATCAGCTTTTTCTTCTAACATTAGCATTAGTGTCTAACAGTACTCATGAACATATATTTCAGTTGTAGCCTCGTTAACTGCCAGTATATGAAAGTAGAAAGAGAAGATGGTAGCTAAAAATTGCAGAAAAAGTAAATATTCCAAAGAAGCCCAAATTCTGTAGGTATGTTGCAGATCACTTAGTTACTCTAAATAAGAAAACAGTTTCTTCTGCGAAAACAAGAGGTATTAACAAAGAAGATTGAGAGGAAAAGGTGTTTCATTTTTCGAAAAGATGATCTCTGTTTTCTTAGCAGGGTACTTTTAAGTAATGGAAAGTAAGACAGTTAACTTAACAAGCCAGAGCAATTTTGAAATGGTAGAAACTGCCATCAGCACAGTTCTTGTGAGTTCTGGTATTGATCTCACTCAAGAGGGAAAGATTTTAAAGGTGCTTATAGCATACATAAAGCTGCTAAGACAGTTTGAAAGGCTCGTGGATCCTTTTCCTAAACAAGGTTATAATTATGATCACAGATCTAAGAAAAATAAAATAAAGAATATTAAGAAAAAGAATGCTAAAGTTTCCTAACTAAAATTTGCGTAAGGAGGGGAAAGGCTAAAGGTGTGAATAAATTTCTAAGACATTCATAAGAATAAAACATTCAGAAGAATAAAAATAGACTAGATTTGGAAAGAAAATTAGACAATGCCATGCTGGACTGCAAATGTTAAACCCATAGGAATACGCTAGACAAAGCAAAAGCTGAGGGTGCAGAGGAGTCTGAAGAATGTAGATAAAATGTGTTTTCAAGAAGCAGAATGAAGAACAGTACCCAGAACAAAAAGCTGTGTGTTTGTGCAGAGCTGCAAGATCCACAGGAAGCAGGACCATTTTGCAAAAGCACATGTGCAGGTATTTTACCTGCCTAAAAAGAAATCACCTTACCTGAAGAAATACATATCCAGTGGAAAAAGACAGTAGCTGCAATACAGATAAAGGAACATTCCTTCTTGGAATGGTCCAAAGATCATAGGTTTACATAGGTATCAAACTGTTATTAGCTAGTTTTGCATACCACCTACAATGTTAACAGATAATAAGCTACAGCTTTTGGTTTATTGCGATTTTAAGTACTTTTTAGAAACGCCTTTATTTCAATCATATTACTTAGAATTCAGAATATCCGGAGTCATAACCTGAGTTGCAATTGTGATGTGGAAGAGGGTAGTGCAGTTACTTGCAAAAGTCCAATGTATCCAGATTTGTGTTCTGTCTTACTGAATAGTGGGGCAGCACCATTTAAAAGGACCTTCATCAACTGCATTTTGGAAAAGTGAAAAGCTCTAAATGTAACTACTTGAACAATTTAAAAAAAAATAAGAGTATTTTACAGTATTTTGCCATTAAAAAATTAAGTCTTTTTTTCTTACAGGACAAGACCTAAAGCCTTTACAAATATGAATTGTAGAGTGTACAAAGGATGAGAAAGACATGAGGGTGTCTCGTAAAGTTGCTGCTTCTTCCTCAAAATGGATAGTAGACAAAAAAAGTGACGCATAAGGGAAAAAGCTAATATTTACAGCTGCTTCTGCATAAAAGGGAGAAAAGAACTGGATATTGGACCTGTTGAGTTCTTGAGATACAGCCAGTCAAGGAAGAATCATTAACTGATACAGCATTAATTATAAGTACTATGGTGGAGTAGGACAAATCCTAAAAAGGAGACCTGCTCCAAAGGATTCATAAAAGTTCCTGAAATGCTGATACTTTATATTTCTCTTCCTCTGAGGAAGGATGACCTATTCTTTAGGAGGATTTGTCTTAAATGTGATTTGTCTTAAATGTGACATGCTTGGGCACATTCTTTCTCTAAGCAATAGTTATTTGGATTGGTGTTTGGGGCCTGACTTGTAAACCTACAGATGCTTTTCCCTTCCTCTGTCCTCATATGTTTGGTAAATAAAATTTTCTTTTTAATAACAACATTTTTTTTCCTTTTTTTTCTTTCTATAAACTCCAGTTTGGAATTTGAAATAACTATCAGCAGTAATTATCTGTATGAATGAGAGAGCTGAAGAACACAAATTCAGTGGAAGATATGCTCCTACCTACTTTTTTCATTGGTACAACCAACCTATGATCAAGCCATAAGCAGGCCTAGCTAATACCTTTTTATAGAGCTATATGGTGTGACTGCAGCCTTAGTAGGAAAAGGAAACAAGGAGAAAAAAGTAAAAAAAATGTATAAACTATGCAGACAATCTTTTTTAGAAGTGTTACAAAATCATTTACTCTGTAAAAGTAAACATTGCTGAAAAAGGAATTATGAGTAATCAACAAAAGAAAAATGCTTATACTATTTTCAAGATTTGCAAGAAAAATGCAAGTTACAGGACAAAGAGATAAGAAATATTTTCGCTGTAATAGGGGCTATAGTGTAATAAATGTTCACACCAATAGCACTAAGAATAAATGAAAGGGGTGATAATTCAGCACTAGTGAAAAGTTTATAGTCTTATACTGGTCTCATTAGAGAGAATGAGTCAAATGGGATTGGAAACAAACGAGGAAGTTGAGGTCCATGAAACTAGATGCACAGGTGTCATGGGTTTTGTAGTCAGAACGACTAAGCAGCAGTAAAATTTGGTTATGTGTGTTGTTTTTTTAAAATGAGTTCAATATTTCAGAGGGACATTGAATACACACACTATTTCAGAAGTAGTGGAATGTGGAGTGATTGCTCATATTTTGTGGAGTGATGTGTATACATTTTTGCACAAACCCGTAGCAGCAAAACTGTGTTGTGAGTATGAGAGAGAATCAGAATCCAATGCAATAGCAAGAATAACTTTTATTTCATTGAAAGAAATATGTCATAGCTGAATTTCATTCTTTTAAATGAAAATGCTATTTTGAACAAGGCAAAAACATTGGGAAAACGTTGAAATTTTAAAAAATATGTTTTTATAAATATGTTAGACCTTTTTTTAGAGGTAGTTGAGTTTTTCACATGTTGAAGATGGGTTTTCCTATAGGTATGCATATGTATGTCTGAGTTGCCACTTGCATAGGGAAAAATGTATTTGCTAGTGCCTAGAATAGAAAATTTTCAAGAAAATTGTGGAATGGGAGAAGTTCTAGCCTATTGATTGAATTAGAACAGATTAAAAATCTGCTCAAATTTCCATCTTAAAAGGCAAAAATAGATAGGGAATTTATGAAACTTTAAAATATATTTTTGACATTTCACTATTAATCTGATGGGGAAGAGGATTAACTTCTCTGTTGTGGTGAAAGTTAGAAATGCTCTACCAAATCTCTCTTCCTCTACTATTTCTATTAAATCACACAAAAATGGTTGTAAAATCATGCTGTCCAATGTTACATAGCCTGGGAATAACACTGAGAAGGATATTTTGTCATGGGCAGCTGTGAAACTAAAGTACTGTCTGCTCCTCCAGACGAGGCTTCTGATGAGTTTAGAGGGTGGAGACTCCTCTGTTACTGGCAGGATAGTGGGCTAAGGAAGGAGATTTTTCTTCTCACAACTGAATTTTGTTTCCCTTGTTCCAAAATGCGAGGAAATACTAATGACACAGTCTGTTGAAACCAGATGGGAAGCAAAGATTGTGGAACACAGGAAATTATCTTGCATTTTACACAAAACTACTTAGCAATGGAAAAATATGTGAAATAGAACTGAATGGAGGTGTGACAAAGTGCTAACTTCATGAAATAAAGGCAACAGAAATAAATAATAATAATAAAAAGATTCAGCTTGGAAAGGACCACTGGCTCCTATGGATTCCGACCTTCTTTTCTACTTCAACAGTAGATCAGGATGCCCAGGGCTTTGTCCAGTTTTGAGTATGTATGGGGATGAGGGCACTGCAGCCACCCTGGACAACATGTTGCAGTGCTTAACTCACAAGGGGAAGAGCTTTTTTCCTTATGTACAACTTGAATTCCTTCTGATGTAACTTGTGACTGTTGCCTCTTGCCCTTTTTAATGTGCACTTCTGAGAAGGGTCCATCTTCTCTGTAAGTCAGCTTTTGGTTGTGGAAGATGGCAGTTAGATGCCCTCAAGACTTCTCCAGGCTAAACAGTTCCGGTTTCTTTAGCATTTACTCATGGTCAGTGCTTCAGTCCCTGCCTTAGTGGCTCTCCCTCCTCCAAACAGATTGATGGCTGGTTTGGCTTGTTTACTAAGGCCTCAGGTCCTTTCCAAATCACTTTGCTTCATGTCTAACAGATCAAACTTTCCATTGATTTAAAAATATAGAATTAAGCTCTTTGATCTCATAAAAGTGAAGTTCTTCAATTAAAATAATGGTACTTTCCAGCACTGGCTATTTAAAATCAGCTCACAGGACATTTATTTTTACATGACTTGTCATAAAAGTGATGCTGTAAAATCAAAGAAGACTTGGTTACGTAGTGAAAAGGTATAGAAGCAAGGTTTTGTGATTCATCCATGGTTTTCTGTATGAATATTTCAGGTATTATAGATAGCTTTACTAGTGTGTTATACTTCTGACAATATGGATCAGGTAAATGATGCTTCTTTTGTAACACAAAGTCTGTGTTATATAACTTCTGCAAGTATCTACTTTTTAATGCAGGCAAAGACCATTTGAGAAAATACTGATTAATTCACTGGTTACAAAGATAATAGAAGTGTACAGAGTTGTGCAAGACACAACTTTTACTGGGCCTAAGAAAGGATTTGGGGATAATTATAGCATTACATCTTATATAGCACTATATATATAATATATATATATTATATCACATTATAATATATATACACACAACATATATATATTATAGCACTGTATTTTATATATACATATATAGGGGGAATTAATAGCATTTTAGCCACAATACTCTTCATTCCTATGCCTGGTCAAGGGCTTGTTTTCTTGCAACATGAGGACAGAACTGATGTAGACTTTTCATCGGTAAAAGCTTCCATTTGGAGCACAGAAATATGACAGATGTAACATAATGGGTATGTTTATTCCAAATAAATGATATTCTGCCTTCTAAAAGCTGGATTGTCTCACCTCCACCACAGAACCATGCGATTGTGCTTTAGATTCATCTCACCTAATTTCAAGTCAGTTACCCAACTACACATCAGGCGATTAACACACAAGCCATTGACTCACCTTTGTAATTAATGGAGAGACGTGCTTTCATTCGATCTTATGATCAGGAGCTGCAATGCATTGCT
>NW_009924985.1:0-20470 GCF_000696875.1 Nestor notabilis | reverse complement strand
ATCCCTGCCTCTCTCCGCTGATGGTGTGGGTTGCCTGTGACAGGTCACTTGGGCAGCATAATTAACATTTGGGTGACTGAAGCTGGGTGCGCTGACTCCCACTCTTGAACTACCATCTGCTCTCCAAAAGACTGGGCAAAATGGCTACGACAGAGTTTCTTGGTCAAGAAGATGGTTGGAGGAGGAGGTTCCTGGCATGAGAAAGGTGTCAAAAGGCCAAAAAGATGCAATAACCTCAAGAGGTCCAAGCAAAGGCTTGTTCTCTGGAGCAGAAAGTCTGTTTTCTGACCAGCTCCATTTAGTCAACTCATCAAAAAGGACAAAATTCAGCTTCTTGCCTGTGTGTAACAACCATCTAATGTGCGTGACTGGGTGGGCTCCCACTCCACCCAAATATCAGCTCTTTGCAAGAGTAAACTTGCTCAAAGGTAGGTTAAGCAGTTGTATTAGTTTGCAGTACTGCAGCTTCCAGGATGCAGAACAGTCTACGCACACATCACTTCCAGTGCCTCACTCCCCACACTTCCGCTATAATTTTTTGTCATGTGGTGGTTGGAAGCAGCTAGAACATTGTCTGAGGGTATTTCTGTTGCTGTTCCTGGATATTTCACATCTTAAGTCCTTGATGCACCATTTAAAACATGCACCAACTGCTCTTGGGTAAGCTCCTGGGTTTAAAAGTAAATTACAGTAAATCACAAATAATTGGTATTCGGCACTCAAATAGCAATTTCACACTGTGGTTTATCCCTGTGACACTTCTCCCTAAGGGTCTTATGTACGTTAGAATATTTATCCCATCAAGTTAATGCAAACTATTTAAAATTACTCCATTTGTAGCTATTATTAAGTGTTGTGACATGCTATGATTTTTCACTGTGATTTTTTTTCTTTTAATATTTCCTATGGGAAGCAAACAGTTAGGAGTCCCTTTGAGCTTAAGAAAGGATGGATTTTAATGAACTGCCCAGAGAACGGCTGCTTGTGCTCAAGTGGAGTTAATAGGTTTCAGCAGCTACCCCACAATGGCCTGAAACAATGAGCTGTTTGGATCTAAATGGATTTTACAGCATTGTACATGAATGTGATTTTAAAATTAATGTAAAAACTTTCTCATATTATGTTCATGCATATTCCATGCATATTTTGGTGTTGCATCTTTTTCTTTAGTATGCTGTTTCTGACAGAGCTGAAGCTCTTGCTGGAGCTGTAGGTACTGTTGATTACTATAGTCATAGTAATAAAAAAATGAAGTAATGAAGATACATACAGTTCCTGATTGTAGTGCATGGCCTCCATAAACACTATGATGCTGAATGAGCAGGAAATGTAATGCCTTTTTTGGCGTTTGTTTGGGTTTTTTTAAAGTTTTTGGGGTTTATTTTTTTTTTCGTCAAGATACAAATCACACATATTATTTTTAAAAACTGATCTAGGAATTGTGTTCAACATACATTTGTTTTCTGTGAAGATAAATGTAATGAGCATCTTCCCATATTCACCAGCGTGCCTGTCTACTGGCAATCCCACCCCATCTCCAAATCTGAACCTTATCTTATCTTGACAGTACTTCTCTGCATAAAAAGTTCTTTCAAGTCTGGAACACAAACTCTGAATGTTATCAATCTGCCAAGATTTCCGAAGAGTGTTGCTTCTTCCATGCTTTTTTGTCTTTTCTGGGTCATTGCCTTGCACAAGGTTGCAAGTGCAGAATGTCTTTTGAACAGTTAGCAGGCAAACCATTACCAGTACAAATTCTTTGTCACTTGCTTCCATTTTCTGATCAGTTTATAGTACTTGTAAATTTGCTTATCTGCAAACTTATTTTACATACTCTATTTTCCTTTTACCTGCATTAGACAATGATAAATTGCTGCTCTACTCAGCATAGTTCTCTAACTGTGTTCCTTTCCGCACCTCTTCGTTTTCCTATAAATTATAGTAAGCGGCTCTTAACAGAGTGAATGGTGACACAGTGTAACAGCTTTGGCTGTGGGATTGTTTTGCATGGGCTAAGCACTGCTATTAAAGTGTGTGATTTATAGAAAAGAAGGTATTGTCCCATTATTTCTTTTCCCCGTACTTCGTCCCCGGCTCAGTCATCATCACTCTTGGTAAACAAAGGACGGTTCAGCACGGTGAGGGCTCTCTGTGAATGGCTGTGTTTTCTGACAGCTCTGAAGATGAAAGGTCCCTACCGGCACTTACTGTAGCTGTGCTTGATCAAATTCTGTGACTGCTTTCCTTTGCCGCTCGGCAGGAAGGTGGCTGCGTACCTCGTGTCTCCAGCCTGCATCACCAGGGAGCTCTGGCATCCTTCCAGCATCTTCAGCACTTGTATAATGTTCCGCGGCAGGAGTTCCTCTTTTATCTACAGCTCAGACAGTTTCTTCCTGCTACCCCTACAAGATTATCTCCTACCACTGGCGACAGACCTTGAATCTCTTTTCCTCAGATTAAAGTCTGTAAAGGGATTTGTTTTGAAACGTTGTTGCCTGTTTCATCGCAATAACAGTTATGCTTTTTAGAAGAAGGAGAAATGGGTTGAGAATTGGGTTGCAAAGCTGCTGGTGGTAAAGATGGTGGCTTTTTCTGTTGAGAATATATATTTTCACATTTAATTCACATTTTTATTCCCAAAACCCTCGCTAATGCTGTAGACAAAACAGGTTTACGAGAAGTGTAAGCTGCCCCTGGTGACATGGGAATATCTTGAGTTTCTGTTTTTTTCAGGTGCTTTTTCACAGCCTCATATAAACAGGATGTCAGGACTGGATGCTGAAACCTTGGTCTCATCTTTAACAGGTTCATTCCTGTTATTACCATGCAACATACTTCAGGCTGGTCAGCATGCATGTGTGTGGTTCCATAGAAAATGAGAAACTTAAACCCCAACAACCAGATTTAGTTTGTAGAACTTGTTTAGAAGAGATGCGATGTTACCTACAAGAGAAGACTTGTTTCTGAGTTGATACTAAAAAGTGGTATAATTTGGCTGGTTATTTTGTGTTTCCTTTTAAATTTTATTCCTCAATTTTACATTAATTTTTCTCTAGATATTTAAATTTGTGTTCTCAAACATCTTAATTTTTCAAAGGCTGAAAAAAAAGGTATTTTATCTTTTAAAGAGAATTTTACTCATAGATAATTAGTTCAACTTCAATTTATACCATTAAATTGGGGTATAGTATAAGACAATAAAAATGTTGCTGTGTGCCTAAAATTAAAAACAACAAACAACTGTCAGCCTCATGTAAGGAGTCAAACTGTTTAGCAAGAACATAAAAAATATAATCTGTTTTTAAAATCTGTTATCCATTTGGACTGCTTTTCCCCCAGAGTGTTATTCTCTAAAGTTTTGAAAAGAAGGCACTGATAGTTATTTCAGTAAGAGAATTCTGCACTGCTGCTAAGTAAGTCAGTAAGTACAAAGAAAAACTACTGTCTTTATACTTATCTCTATGTTTTTCTCCCATTTTGATTACAGTGTTACTACCCATATGATTAGAAACGTAACTGAATCAGGCCCTCAGTTTATTTGTTAATGTTTGCAAATAAAACAAAAATATTGCCTAAGTAACTTCTACTTCTATGGAAAATAGGTTTAACCTTTATTTTTATGTCTTGTTCATTTATGAAAGTAAACATGAGCTTCTATTAGCTCAGACAAGATAGCTGATATTCAAACTCTGAAATTCAGCGGCACCATGAAGGTGCTTCTTATTCCACCAAAACTTTCTTTCAGTGAGCTGGCTAAAAGTGCGAAGAACAGACTTCATTTTGACACACACAGCTGGAAGCATGATTAGATGTCTGTTTTACCCAGCAATAAAGCGGATTTTATCTTTACCATTGCAAAATAAACTCCAAGCTGAGACAAGCTTTGCATAACTCCTAACGCCATCTGGTGCGATCTTAAGTGTGAGACCAGGTGTAAAACTTGCTGCTCAAGCACCAAAAAGCTACTGACATGAATCTGCATGGGACAGAGTGTAACTGGGCATAGGCGCAGCATCAGTCCTGTGCATCATTTAAGTTCAGCTGCCCTAGGAGACTCCATTTGTGCATTCAACTAGTGGCTGAGACACTGAGCTATTTCACCAGTCACAGTTACGCAGGTTTATTCTGCAATAATATCACCTTTTTTAAAAAAATTCTTTATAGAGCTTTAGTGTTCTTGATATCTTCTTGACTCATAATTCATAAAAGGCTTTCAGAACATCAGACCTACGAGGAAGCTTTTAGTTCATTCTTGAGTTTGATTGTATTATAGTTTGAGATCAATGATGTGATCTTGCTTTGAACTCTTGCAGTAAATAAAACCTTTGGAAAAAAAAAAAATAATCTCACTATAGTTAGGTTTTCCTTTACCCATAACATTGACTGCAGGATTAGGGCTCAATCTAGCAATTTATTGAGTACTTATGCTGGTTGCTTAGCACTCTGAGCTCCCGCAGATGTTGGCTAGATTTGAATACTGATGGCTGAATTAAGTGCCACAAGAATATTAAAAGTAAAATTTATAAATCACTCTTTTCCCTTATTACTGATAGTGGTTATTGCCACTTATCTTACTGAGTATTTCTTTCTTTAACCTGAAATTGCCATTGAATGCACAGATAGATTTAGATCTGGCATTATGTTAATGAAGAACAGCTATCTTATGAAAAGCCCTTCAAACCATCTGTGCAACTCATTTTAGATGGAAGAACAGAGGAATTAGGTAACCTAGTCCTTAATTTTGGAATAAAAACACCCTCTCTCACAATTGGTGGACAGCACACATGAGTAACTTGTCACAGGCATCATGAGAAAAGTTTATTTTCTGTCTTTTTTTTAGTGTTAGGTAGGAAAGAAGTAAGTGCTACTGATAAAAAAACATTAAGTATACTTGAAAATAGATGACACATATATTTATGTGCAAATATTATTTCATTTTAAGGAGAAAAAGAAGCAATTCCACAATACTGTATGATTTGAATATGCTCTGGGTTTTTGGAAGAAAAAATAAATTTGATTTTTAATTTTCATTTGGTTGAGCTAAGGCATGCTAATTATATTCACAAGAAAAATATAAATTTTGAACTTGCATCCTAAAGAAACTCTATGTAAATATGTAATGCAGTGTTTGACATGTTTATTTTTAAGTAGTGACTGGAGTTAGAATATTGTGAAGATTGTTTGGTTGTTCAGCCCAGAAAGGAGAGACATGAAAGGAGCAAAGAGAGGAAATATTTAACAGTCTGTAGCTTATTTTAGTAGAGCTTAAAACATGAGTCTTCTGGGGTATTTTATTAGCGGCCGTGATAAACAGACCCTGGCAGGGGTGAATTAGCAGAGAGCAGAGGGATAAAGCAAAAAAAGAGTGAAGAATTTGTCTCAGACTTTAATATTGCAGAATTTCAACACAGCAGTCCCTAGAACCTGGGAAATCATCCCCTCCCCAAGCATTGCCAGTTAACAGCCCTTTCATATATCTTATTCACGAATTATGACCTGAACTCTGATGGACTGTGACTCTTTAGCAGATGCAAATTAGCAGAGTGTCATGAAGGTTCCTTGTACCAGGATCGTTCTCAGGATCTGGCCTTTTGTCTGCTTGATTGCCTTGTAGTAGATTTCAGTGAATAATACAAAAAAACCCACAAACCAACCCCAAAATAAAACACCCTCACAAAAAACTGCCTCCCCTAAATCCCAAAGAAATATTTATGTGCATGTATAAACACACTCCACTCTTCTTTCATATTTTCTTTCAGTAGATGCTGTGAGACTTGTTGGTAAGAGGCGGAGAGAAGCAAGGATCAGTCACATGCACAAATAGTTATAGGAACCGCGTCTTGAGCTCATGACCCTTACATGTACTCGTCTGGAAAGTGCTTGCTTATGCAGTGAAAAGCAGAAGCTACTCCATTACCAGTTGAAATATAACAGCAAAGCTTGATCAATATCAATAGGTGATAAATTGACAGATCAAGTAATTATAAAAAGTAAGTATGAATATTGAGCAGAGCTGAGAACATTTTGTTGAACTTGCAACCATTTTTTTTTAATTATGAAGAGTTACATGAATTGATTAAATTCGTTCCTCTAATTTTTACAATAATTGGTAAAATATACTTCTGTGTGAAGCTGATGCAATGTAGGTAAATGACAGCTTGTGGTAAAGCATGCAAAGATACTGATTCAGTGAACACGGGGTTTTATCTACAGTCGGTTTTCAAGAAACTAGACGACTTGCTACACAAACTGCAATTAAAATGTTGAAGTACATGGGTAACAACTACTGTTTTATAAATATTAGTCTTACTAACACATGGCCTGGAACTATCTATTTTATGCCCTCAGTTTTCAAACAGAACAGAAGAAGTGATGTTGCAAAACAGCGTTCAGGCCTCAGTATCAGAAGTTGACAATACTCACTTGTGCTTACAAATCCTCTGACTTACACAGTAGATGTAAAAATTAACAGTGCAAGCTGGAAATTTCTCCGCTGACCATGCCATTTGCAACTAATAATGTTATAACCCTTTTGACTTGCAGCCTGGAATGTAACCTTTAGCTTTTCTGTAACTCAAGACCCTGGGTCACTAGTTAAAAAAAAAAGGCTTGTTCTGTGAGTTTAAAGAAAACTTCATCAAATCCACCTAACTCAATTTGTCAGATGACTACGTCTGTGGACACAGACTTGGCAAAAACTGTTGCTGCCTTCTGTGCAATGATTTTAGGATTGACAGAGTACTCATAGCACTTGAAGGTTACCCCTACATTAATTGTTTCTTCCACAGGTTCCTCTAACATACTGTAGGTTAATATTCTTGCTGACAGTGCATATATTGATCTATAAATACACTTCTCAGCAGAGCTAATAATCTTATTAGCTTTAGCACAAGATAATCCACACTGCAGCAAGTAATTCATGAATTTTATGAGACTGTTGGATTTCTAACTGTCATGGGAGCTGTAGACTGGTAATGCGCATATCACCACATGATGACTAATGAGGCAAGGTAAAGAAATAGAAAATTTTTTCATTTCCTCAACATGCAGGTGGTGTATGATGCCAGATGTAAAATCATTGATGTACTTGCCAAGTTCCCAGGATCATGTCATGATTTATTCAAACTTAGACAATCAGGATTAGGTCAATCTTGAAAACAGTCAGATTCAAGGAGACTGGTTAATAGATAAATGGAAGCATTGCTGGTAAATAAAACATTGAATATATATTAAAAATGAAATTATTATTTACAACTTGCCTTTTTTAGGTCACAGTTCTTCTCCTCTGAAGAGACAGCTAATGACTACATTTCTAAATCCCCAAAATCCATCAGAATGACTTTATAATGAGACACATAAATTCATGAGAGCTATAATTGAAAGAACTGTGGCATTCTGAGTAAATAATACAAATACCTCTCCCAACGTGCAGTGTATTGAAACAAATGTTTGAATATTTGTGAATCTTTCCTTGTGTTCTGCATGTAATGCAATCAAACTGACTGATGTAAGGTAAATATCTGTGGGGTAGAATGAAAACGCATAAAAAAAATACAAAAGTGTACTTAGGTCATTAAGTGAGTCTCATAAGAGGACTGGAGCACCTCCTGTATGAAGACAGGCTGAGAAAGTTGGGGCTGTTCAGCCTGGAGAAGAGAAGGCTGCGTGGAGACCTCATAGCAGCCTTCCAATATCTGAAGGGGGCCTACAAGGATGTTGGGGAGGGACTCTCTGTTAGGGACTGTAGTGGTAGGGACAGGGGGAAAGAAGTTTAGATTAGATATAAGGAAGAAGTTCTTCACAGTGAGGGTGGTGAGGCACTGGAATGGGTTGCCCAAGGAAGTTGTGAATGCTCCAACCCTGGTGGTGTTCAAGGCCAGGCTGGACAGAGCCTTGGGTGACATAGTTTAGTGTGTGGTGTCCCTGCTCATGGCAGGGGGGTTGGAACTAGATGATCTTAAAGTCCTTTCCAACCCAAACCATTCTATGATTCTATGATTCTATAATATGACTTTTCAGCTTGTTGATACATAGTAAGAAACATTTAGATTGATTAAGTCTATTATTATAAGGTATCTAGTAAAGTTCAGGTCTGATGTCAGTGCATTAGATTTCTTCTCAGAAGATGCATATATTTTCTACCATGTGTATTTATAAAGACATGTTTCTCACAGGAATGCTTTAGAGACTCACTATTTACATGATAATATTCTTGTACCCCACATACAGGCATTTGGCTTGCTGAAATAATAGCAGAAGAATTTGCTATATTTTTAGGTGAGATTATGCTTTGCAAATTACTTGATGGATCATTAACAGGAAGAAACATCTATGTTGCCATCACCACTTAAAGCAAATTTAGGATTTTCCTGCAAGTTCCTTCCTTTCCCATCTGCTCCTTTAGAGCAAGAAGCCATTGAATTCCCTCCAAGGTATTTTTTGTTGGATGATTACAAGTCAGTGTTAAAACTGAGGCTGACTACCTTTCAAAGAATCATAGAATTGCAGGATGGTTGAGATTGGAAGGGACCTTGGGCGGTTATCTTTTCCAACCACCAACACATAGAACCAGTAGCATAGTACTGTGTCCAGGTGGCTTTTGAGTATCTCTAAGGAGGTAGGCTTCATGACCTCTGTGGGCAGCCTGTGCCAACGCATCAGTGAAAAAGTGTTCCCTCATGTTCATATGGAGTCTCCTGTGTTTCAGTTTGTACCCATGCCCTCTGGCCCTGATACTGCCTAGCTTCCTCCTCTGTGCATCCTCCCATCTGGTGGTTGTATAAGATCCTCCAGAGCCTTCTCTTCTCCAGGTTGAACAGTCCCATCTCTCTCAGCCTTTCCTCATAGGAGAGGTGGTCCAGCCCTTACTCATTTTGGTAACCCTTCGCTGGATTTTGTCCAAGTCTGTCCATGTCTCCCTTGTACTGGGGAGACCAGAACTGGGCACAGGACTCCAGGTGTGGCCTTGCCAGTGTTGAGCAGAAGGTAAGGATCATCTCCTTTGAATGCACTCCAGGATGCCACTGGCCTTCTTTGCAACAAGGACGCAATGCTGGCTCACGTATATTGCACCTTTAGAGCTGTAATAACACTGATCTAAAATATCAGAGAACTGGAATTAGTGAAACTCATGTTAAAAACATGATTATAAATAGTATTTCATTGTAATATCCACACAAGTAAAACTTACTTTTGGGTCGCTGGTTGTTTCGGGTGGACTACAGCTGCTTTCCCACATTCAGTCTGCCCACTGTGTTTGAGGACACTTAGTTTTTCACCCTTGATAAGTTTCAAAGGCCCCAACCACTCCTATTAGTTCTTCCTTCTGAGATAAGACACTGTCAAATAAGATTTGTTTGCTAGCTTTCTCACATACTTAAATATTTTTCTTTCGATCCACTAATTTTGTATGTCTGAATCCACTTACAGTGCCACAGCTGAATCTGCAAATGTAGGGGATTGGCTCTATTTCCTTGCCATATTTAGGCTCATTTAATTAAATTACACATATTAAAAAAAAAATCCTATATTTGTCTGTATATTTACTTTCTTAACAGAGCACAACTGGTATTGAGATACTTTCAGGAAACTGAGATTGCAAGCCTACACAGGAGTTTATCGTGTTGAAATGCTTATAAAATGCATCTATCAAAACTGGTGAGAAACACAAAACATCATTAGTTCTGTTCTTTAAGGAGTAAAGCTTCTACAACAGCATTTCATGTGCCAGTTTCCCCCATTCTTTTCCCCCCATTTTTTTTCCCGTACATAATGATATTTAGATACCTCAGCCGTCTCCAGAGAAATGAGAAAGAGATCTATAGATTCAGTAGGCAGCTGTGAAGGGGGGAAGGGCATTCACTGGGTTTCGTTGACTGTCCACTGCCAGATAAACTTAACACTTACTAGACCTCAGGCAAACCCAGTCTCAGGGCAAATCCACCACAAACCAGCATTTCTGCTTAGGGAATTGATTTTTCAACTAGGGAGTGATTATCAGGCTAGATGGGGCTATGAGAATCCTGAACTAGTTGAATATGTCCCTGCTCATGGCAGTGGGGTTGGATTGGATGTTTTTAAAGGTCTCTTCCAACCCAAACTATTCTGTGATTCTATGTCTTGCTCAAAGTTCCCAACTTCCGGAGGAGCCTTTTCTCAGAAGTCCTGCTCAGATACCCTTGTCTGTGCTTCCTAAACAAATGTTTCACTTCAGTATCATCTGTTTAAAAGTCCTGTTAAAAACTTATTCTTCAGGAGATGAATAGGCAGAAACACTTAAAGTCTCAGAAGACCTTTGGTCTGCATAGGTTTTCAGAAATATAACTTTTTTTCTGCCAGTTGTTCCATCCTATTAATTCACTGTGTGAGACTAATATCTGGGAGGGTGATGTGGAGGAAGAGGGTTGCTTTCCTATTTCAAACACAAGGGGTAACTTTTCCCTTTTCAGCCAGATTTTGTTATATAAACAACATGAAAAGAAATGGAAATGTTACTGTAGAAGAAAGCTGTGCAGATGGAGCAAGATAGATGAGCCAGCATTTGTTTGTATTAGGGCGTGACTGGCCTTTTCACCTGTGCCTGAATCTTACCTATTACCTTTATTTTCAGAGGTTTCCTGGTTTGCATTGGCTTTGGTCAATTCTTGCCATTTATAAATATGACACTGTTTATAGCTGAAGTAGTCTATCCATCTACAATATGTGATGTTTATTAGTATTTTTTAAAATTTAAACCCCTTGTTTTTCTTTTCTTTCTTTTGATTTCTGTATGTCAGATAGAAATACTATCGTTTTAGAGAAATAAAATTATGTTTGCATAATCCTATAGATATGAGTTTATTCCCCCATTCTTAATTAATGAAAGAAAGAGAAAAAGAGAGGAGAGGAGAGGAGAGGGGAGGAGAGGAGAGGAGAGGAGAGGAGAGGAGAGGAACAGAGAAGAGAGGAGGAAAAAAGGAGCAAAATAGGACAGGATAGGACAACCTAAACCAGTCTGCAATTCTATGATTCTATGAAGAATGGTTAGGTTTGCAACCATACAGACTTACTATTTACTTGTAATAACTTGACTGGTTCTTTTTGTAAACTGTGAGTCCTCTCATGAACTCGCAGTAAGTTTTGGGCATCACACAAAACTCAGTAGTCATGCTCATTCACCTGTAATAAAAACACCTGGTACATTAATGTGGAATTTTCCCTGACTGGCTGTGATTGTGTGGAGCATTTTATAGCATTAAATAACTTTGTGTATAGCTGAAAACCAGACAAGAACTTTGTTTGAACTCTTGTTACTGGTGCAGAAATGTCTAATTAACCTTTGCAGTTAATGTTAATGTTTTCATTACATTCTTCATCTCCCCCTGATGCCTAGTGAAAGTTCCTGATTTCTGTTGGTAAAGAGACTATGTGAAAAATTATGAATGAGGCAGTTGACCTGTAGGGTTCCCACCTGCCCAGCGACAGACAACTAGATCCCAGTTTTGAATTTTTTACATAAATAGTATGGTCTGCACTGGAATTGCTTTCTGCTTTGGTTTAACTGCCTGACCTGTCCCTCACGTAAAAGCTGTTTTCCCCATACTCTGCCTGCTGAAGACTGTTCCAGTCCAAAAGCCACCTTTGTAGAATGCTAATTTAGGAAGAATTAGAAACCCCATGATTTAAATATATGACCTGAAGTAAATGGAAAGACTTCCCTTCAGCTTTGAAATGAACTGCTCCCTTCTCCCTTGCCCTATACATGGCACATTCTCTGTGTCCTCTTCTTTGGGTTTATTCATGATTTGGTAAATTAATAAGACTAAAGGTTCCTTTGTTTTAAAAGAAAAAAAAAAAAGTTTTTTGCCTACACAGAGGACCTAACTTGAATAGTTAAAATAGGTTCAATAGTTAAAATAAGCTGAATAGTTAAAAAACCAGAGGACAGATACTTGACTCTGTAGACTCCTAGCCTGATTGTGAGCATTTTAAGCTACTATTTCAAGACATACTTAGCAACATCCATAGTTCATTACTTTTTAGTGGCTTTATGAATTGCTTATTGATTTAGGTTCCTGTTTGTATATGAGTGTTAAAAGGTAAAACTCCATCAGCAGAATAGTTGGCAGGCTTCGTTGGAGTCTTTTCAAAGGTATTGATTAACTGCAGAAAGGGTTCTAATTTAGCCTTAACTGAATCTTGTATTCATGTTTCCCTGTGTTCGCTGCCTGTGCTTTGATTTGCTCTGTACACCACTTTCTTTCCTTTTCTCTGGATAAAGATATGCAGTTAGGCTGACATGTTTCAAAAAGCACAAATATCACTAAAATAAGGAAAAAGGTAGAACTTACTTTCTATTCTACTTCAATGTAAAATGTTGTAAAGCATCACCTATGAACATAAGTCACTTGGGTTTTGTATATACACCCCTCCAACACAAACTATTCTGTTTGTGTTTATTTAGAGAAATGAGTGTTTGTTTATAGCTTAGAAATTGGCTTTGAAGAATTCATGTAACACCTGTCATGCTAACTTCACCATGAACACAGTATATGCATAAAAACATACAGCTTTTGAATTTATGGCACCTTTGAAAACTAAGAAAACACTTACCTTTGTTTTTAATATAAAGATTTTTTTTAAATCTGAGAACCATCCATTTCTAGAAGAATGTCAGAACATGAACATAAAACTGAGTAAGATATGCATAGTTTTCAATTAGAGATAGACTTTCACTGCGCAACCTCTGCTTTTTCTACCCCATTCTTAGGAAATGGAGAGTGATGTTTTTACATGCCTCCTGCTAAAGGGTAGATCTCATTAATTTTGCTTTGGGATAGAATTCATATCTAAACAGAGTGTACAAAACAGAGTTGCTGACTAATGCTGTTAATTATATCTGTAGGTACAAAGTTTGAAAGTGTTCGGCAACAGAAGAAAGTTCAATAATCGTTTATAATGACTGAAAAATATTTTGAAGCACCAGAACATTTCTGCTTGTTAATTGAAGGTGGTACAAACTTAAAAAAAAATTTGTATTTGTGTATCAACTTCATACATTTCTGAACATGTATCATTTTCATATTCCTAATATAAACTTTCGGCACTATCCGGTTGAGAAGGAGTGTGCATACTTGCTCTGGAAATTTCTCATCTGAGGACATTCTTTTCACAGCTTCAGCATCAACAAGGGAATCAACTAAGATAAAATTTGGGAGACAGACTTTTCTTAACTGGTTGCTGGGACACATACATGCATGTAAACCAAATGCTTTCTGCAGTCTTCCAACTGATACAGAAAAAATGAGCAATAGGTTTTCAGGCCTTTGGCTGTTGAAATGGTAAGAAGTTAACTCAAGCCTCAAAGAGCATCCAGAAAAGACTATAAGTGATTTGTGTAGCTCACGAAGAATGCCATGGTTTTACTTAGAAAACAGGGTGTGACGATTTTGTGAGAATTTTCAGTATTTGAACTAATTCACTTTGGCCTCTAACATTTAAAAACCAAGTTTGTGTGGGTTTTTTTTTTTTTTTTTTTTTTAATAGTGTATCTGTCCACTCTTTGAGGTCAATATTCAGAAGTAATAATTACAAAGCTATCCTCATATCCATATGAATTTCTTCATCAGATTGGTTTGCCAAGTGTTCATGCAGAGTTTCCAGACCAGTATTTACACCAGAGAGACAAATTCAGAGAAAAATTCAGCCTGAAGGTTTCTTACTTGTTTGAGCCTTCAGCTTCATTCACTGAGCTGTGTTTGTGATCCTAGATTTCTGAGTACCTATCACACAACATAATGAATTACAAGTGAGTTGTATAATAGCAGGAGGCCAGTAATTTGAAATGAGATACTCAAGGAACCTCTTAATTAAACTCCTATTCATAAATTTTTGGAAGTTTGGTTTTAAGGAGCCAAATGCCTTGCCACCTAAGGAAAAAAACTAAACAAAGCAAACCAACAAACATGAAACAGAACAAAAAGAAGACCCCTGGCCTTTTCCCCTACCTGTAATATACCTATCTGTACCCCTGAAACAGAAATCAGAATTCATAATGTCTAATCCAGTAAAGGTCTAAATGCATTTTGTAACAGAAATCTGCATTGTTTCACCAATGCATCTTTAACTGTTAAGTGTTTAAATTACTTGCTAATTAAGTTCTGTTTTTCAAATGGCTAAACAACATTCATTTATATTATAATGAATGCAATGTTTGGCATTTTAGCCCACTGCTTTTGATCAATACCTTTAATACTTACAAGCACGAGTAAGAAGAATAGTATGATAAACATATTGTTGGTGCTGTAGGGTACATTTTAAATGTCTAAATAGTAATCAATACTAAGAAATTAGGTATTGACTAAAATACTTTCATAATAAGTAATTATTGGTTTGCTCTTTTGAAAATTAGACAATTTCACTGTGGGAATAAAGAGTAAATATATGGTCATGATATTAGACTGTGACCTTTTCAAGCAACTTTCTTCTTTCTATGAAATCAGTAGGTTTAAATATGGTTGCAGCTGTATTATGCTCTAAACATCAATTTTTAATTATTATGTGGTCAAGATTGTAGCGTATGTGATTAGCACAATCCTTTGTCACACTTCTGGTTTTGTTACAGGACTTCCAGCTTTTTCAGGTTATACTTCCAATACTGCTGACCTTCACAGCAGGGTGCCATTTCTGGTCAGCATTTCCCAAGCATTGAATAGTTGTCCAAATACCTTTTTTCTAATATCTTCAGTAAAATTTCCATGGACTCTAGAAGGAGCTGAGCCTGGTCAGAAATGAACATTGCTGAAAATTACTGCTGGAAATTACCATTACCATTCTGAGTGTTTTGGCCACTGATTTTGTTCACAGTGCACCATCAATCCCAGCTGACAGATGTCTCAGCCTGGAAGCTTACAGCATACAAGCTTACGCTATTTTCTAGTTTTATGTTGCTGTTTTTTCCATTTTCATAGTCAGAGCGAACACTTTTTGATTAAAAAAAATCCCACCTATTTTTATATTGAACTATAGGAAATTTTATCTTGAACTATTGATTTAGAGGAGGCCATGGAGATGCTGTGAGGGCTGGAGCAGCTCTGCTCTGGACACAGGCTGAGAGAGCTGGGCTGGTTCAGTCTGGAGAAGAGAAGGCTCCTTAAGGGGAGACCTTAGAGCAGCTCCAGTGCCTAAAGGGGTTGACAAGAAACCTCAGAGGGGCTTTGGACAAGGGCTTGTAGGGACAGGACAAGGGGCAATGGCTTTAACCTGACAGAGGGGAGACTGAGATGAGCCCTTAGGCAGAAGTTTTTCCCTGTGAGGGTGGTGAGGCCCTGGCACAGGTTGCCCAGGGAAGCTGTGGCTGCCCCTTCCCTGGCAGTGCTCAAGGCCAGGTTGGACGGGGCTTGGAGCAACCTGGTCTAGTGGAAGGTGTCCCTGCCCATGGCAGGGGTTAGAACTGGATGAGCTTTAAGCTCCCTTCCAACCCAAACCACTCTAGGATTCATTCTGCAATTCATCTTTTACAAAAGGAAATTAGCCTGAGGAATATGGTGAATTACTTTGGATATTATCTTTGTTACTTTTCATTGGTTTGTCAGTGGCAAGGCTTTTTATCATATCATGACAAAATGTTTTTCTATTGCTGGAAAAAAATTAAAACTGTTCCTTACAGCTAGCATGTGCCACCACTTCAGAAACCATTCCTTGAGGGTGTATTTCTATCATGTGAGGTATCATCAGCTGATTTTTGGAGGGGAGAAGTACCACAGTGTGTGGCAACAGGTAGGATATACCTTCTGACTTTCTCAGAAACTCAAGTGATATGGAAAACACAGTGGCATTGTTTTCAAGACAAGAGTCAAACATGTTTTTAACAAAAACATGCTTTTCCCAGCCATTCAAAATAACTGAAATGAATTGGACCTAAATGGTTTGATAAGAAGTAATTTTTTAAAAAATATCCTTTTTTTAACTTACTGCTCCAGCACAGTGCATAACTCTGGGAGCCATGCTGAGTTCTCAGAGGACCCACTGATTAATCTGAATGCAGTACATGTAGCACATTTGGTGCCATGATCTGGGGACCTTGCTGGAGATACAGGACTCTTCGTATGTGTAGGGCAGCTGGGAAAGGCAGGGGTAGGATGGTCAAGGAAAAAGTGATGTCAGTGGTGAAGCTAACCACTGCAGCAAAAGCTCTACATTCTTTAAGAAGGATTGAAGGAGTATGGTAATTCTTTAAACTCCTAAAATGTAGAATGAGTGTTAGACTAAAGAATTTATTGGTTTTGCTGGTTTCAGATATGAATAATGGTTTCAAATATGAATAGAGCAGTGCTGGTGTACAGATGTAGGTCATCTTCCTTAAATCCACACTTTTCTACCAGATTTCTTAGTCCCTGATCAGATTCATCCCTATGCATCTGACTCTGAACATAGGCATTATTTAGTATTGAAATTTGTGACTTTATTGTCATCTACCTAATTAAAGTACTTAAGACGTAGTTTTGGATGTTGGATAAAATCCAGTATTTAAACCTCATAACTTCTCATTTTTCCATATGGGGGTGCCCTCTTCCAAATATTAATAGCTCATAGAAGGTATGATATGTGCTGAGTATGTTGTATTCATAAGTAATGTAAAAATACTTGAATACACAACTCTTGCTTGAATGTCACAGCTTACTGTCAGAAGAAGATGACCATACTAAACCTAAATCTCAACTACCTCTAATGGCTTGCGTCAGTATTTATTCTTTATCACTTACAATTAGAATTTCCATACCTGTTTTTAACAGATTTGAACAAGTATGTCAGACTGTTCTGATGTGATCACAGACAAAATTTTAATGGCCAATGTGAATGTAATTTTCTGAAACACTGCTGACATTGGAATCAATGGAGTTATGCTTTTCTAACAAGCACCTAGTTCCATTATTTACAGGATAAAGTTTACAGGAGTCTGTCTCAGCTTTTCAGCATCTGTGTAGACCATATGCAAAGCAAATGAGTTCAATATATATACTGTGCACCAGAACAAGCCCAAGCCCTTCCTTTTGCTCCTTCCCTCTACTAACACCCAAGCAGAACCTGAAACGAAATTGCTATCTACTAGGTGACCAGATATTTTAAACTTTTTTGAAACAGTGCATGTTTATTTCGGTATGGCTGATCAGTACTTTTCTGAACTGGTTTGTAGCAAGGAAATAAAATAGTTCATATAGACTTTTTCTTTGCATGCTTGTACACTGCACCTACTGTGACACTTTATTATGAAAAATTTCTGAGTTACAAATGCAGAAAAAAAAGGTCAAAAATCAAGTCATAATAAGTTAGTGATAGCTCGATTTTATACTTATGAAGGTGCTTTCTGCAGGAGCGGTATCTTTTAGCAAGTTCAGTGTTTCATTCTGTACTGTTTTGAGCTGAACACAGACAGAAGAGTAGCTGCAGCATAATTCAATAAAACCCTTAATTTACAGAAAGGACTATACTTTTAAGTGCCCGCTGGATGTCATACTGCAGAAGCAGTGTTGTGGTGTATGTACCAAGCAGTCATCGTTCACTATTTCATTTTGTTCAATGTAAACAGAAAAAATATAAGATACTGTAACTGTAAGGTACTGTATTGCATTTACAGAAAGGCAGCCTGAGGGACAGCTACAGCTGCCTGCACTATATCTACCAGCCTTCGATGTAATCCATTCTGCATAATCTAAGTTGTCTATTATTTTAGATATTTGCAGAGTTTAGGTTATGCTTTATTAGCTGTCAGTTTGGACTTTATTTTCACCTTTTTAAGAAGGGAAGGCATATAAGAATGTTTTGGTTTGCACTGATAAGATTATGTATTATTTAGTTTAATGGGATCTGTATCTTTTTACAGACACAGATGACCAAGCCATGCAGCATGTGAGGCTGTGGAATTATCCTCTTTTCAGAAATGTCTTCTAGCCTGAGTACTTTTGAAGAAATATTACCATTATGTTGTCTACAGAAATGAGAGTTGAATGTGTTGGGATACAGGTCATGAACTTGCATATTCTGTATGCTTTAAAGCCAAGCTATAAATTTAAGGTTTTTGGTCTTTTTTTCTGAAAGGGTATTCTTCTAGGAAGAAAGGAACAAACAGGATCACTTTCTGTGCTTTTCATGGGTATGGATAGGGATATTTTTATTTCTAACAAAATTCAGCCTATTCAAACTGCTTCTGAATTAGAATGATCTGATTAAAGTATTTTGGCTGTTGCTTTAACTGCCTGTTTGTCACAAACAACTCACAAACCTGCACTGAAGAAGCAGAGTGATGTGTGCATGGGAGATGCAGTTCCTGAACATGAATATCTGGAGGACACTGGCCAGATTCCGACTGAGATACTGTTATTTTTTTCTGCAGGCTGGGTATGGTTATAGCCATCAAGTCTGATGGCACAGAACCAAACTTGCTTTTCCCATCTAGGCCTGAAACCTATCCTCTGGAGGGAAGAAAGAGATTAAGCTTTATTTATTCATAAAAGGTGACTTTCTGGTGGCTGTAAATAAATCTGGTGGAAAGAAATATGACCTTAGCAACTAGCCTGGAAGTCTGTAATCCAGTAAAAGGCAGACTGTTTTCTACACAGTTTCCAGCAGTACAATTTTATCAGGGAAGGCTGCTTTGAAAACCAGTATCAACCTCTCATGGTTATCAACCTGATCTTGGCTAAGTAGATGAAACCTTCTTTGTGTTACTTGATTTGTGTGAGCTGAACTGCTTTGCATGGAGAATTGTTTTCTGTTAGTGGTAATTCTGACTTGCAAAATTGCTGAGCTCTAGACAGTTTGTGACTGATCCACTCTATAGAATGTTATTGCAAAATGTAGTGTTGCATACTCATCTAAATTTTCCGGGTTAATCTTGAAGCTACATTTCAAAGCACCTGATTTGCAACTTCAGCAATGGGGTTAGATTAGGGGATTCTGGGTTTGTTTGGGTTTTTTTGTTGTTCCTTGTTTGTTTGTTTGTTTTTTTGTTTTCCATCCCTGGACCATTAAGTGACATGCAGCTAGTCTTGATACTGTGTTCCACAGTGCTCTAAAAATTAGGGGTTTTCCAGCCCCACAGAAGTGAAGCTTAGGCCAGGTTGGATGGGGCTTGGAGCAACCTGGTCTAGTGGAAGACGTCCCTGCCTGTGGCAGGAGTTTGGAACTGGATGGGCTTTAAGGTCCCTTTCAATTCAAACCATTTTGCGAGCCTATGATTCTACGAAGTACCAATGTAGCTTGCAAGATATTTTGGTGCCCTCTTGTGTAAAAGTATGGCTTATTTTCCTCCTATTCTTTTCTCCATCTGGGACTCACGAAAAACTTTCTCAATTGAAGATTCGAGGCAAACAGGAAAAGAAAGTTTCAGTAGTCCCTAGTAGTCAGTTTGTGTTGTTTAGTTGCAGGAATCTAAACCTTATCCTGACTTCATGGGTCTGGAGCAAGCCAGAAACTCAAAATACTATTTTAACAAAATCTCATCAAGAACTTGTTTGGTTACAACAGCAATCTCTCAAGGGACAGGACTCCTTCACCTCAAAACTGACCCTCTGGACACACAGTTATGTGAGTCTTCCTCTGGCCTGATTGTATTTTAAATACAGCAATAGAATTTTTGGGTTAGTTACTATGGCTTCATCTTCTAATACCTAAGATGATATTGCTCAATTCAGATAGCAAGAGACAGTCTCTGTACCAGTCACAGCTAACGTAGAACACAATCTATTTTATTGTGGACATAAAAAATAGATCTAACAGATCATTTAAAAATCCTATTTTCCACTAACATGAGTATGTCAGCCTGTATATGGGTGTCAGCCTGATCTACCCCTAGCACTTTTAATTGCGTAAGCCATTTTTAAGTACTTTTGTTACGTACGGTGTAAGAAAAACTCTTGGATCAAAGAATTATAGAAAAAAGGCAGAGAGAATAAGCTTATTTGAGCTCTTCATAAGGGCAAAGAGCCAAAGGTTTATTAAAATGGAATCCACATCTACTGCTTTTGGAGTTTTTTATGTAATAAAAGCATTATCCACTTGCTGAAGAAATGATCTTCTATTTTTCTCCTCATGTATACTTTTTGGTTTAGGGGGTTATGACTGAACAAGGCTATGCAAGGTGTCTGCAAATTAGGCCAAGCTCCTGTTCCAAAGCAAATATTTCCAAAGGAAAGTATGCTGAGAGTAATAACAAAAAAAAAAACCCAACCAAACAAAACCAACTCCCCAAAAAACCCAGCCAAACAAAAAACCACCAGAAACCCCAAAATGAAAGTATAACAATGAGATAATAAGGTAGAAGAGTTAAATTATCACAACATATTTCAGACTTGAAACCATGCCTTGCATAAAATTAATGAAAGCTTGGACATGACATGCGGTATCTTAACCCCTTTAAACAGTCGAAGGTATTTCGGAAATTGTGATGTGGGAGTGTGTCCTCCTGTTCTGGGTTCAGCTACAGCAGTCATTT
>NW_009924984.1:0-2430 GCF_000696875.1 Nestor notabilis | reverse complement strand
TCCATGCTCCATAGGTCCATAGGTCCATTGGTCCGTAGGTCCATGGTACATAGGTCCATAGATCCATGGTCCATAGGTCCATTGGTCCATAGGTCCATGGTACATAGGTCCATAGATCCATGCTCCATAGGTCCATTGGTCCATAGGTCCATTAGTACATAGGTCCATGGTACATAGGTCCATGGTACATAGGTCCATGGTACATAGGTCCATGGTACATAGGTCCATGGTACATAGGTCCATGGTACATAGGTCCATGGTACATAGGTCCATGGTACATAGGTCCATGGTACATAGGTCCATGGTACATAGGTCCATGGTACATAGGTCCATAGATCCATGCTCCATAGGTTCATTGGTCCATGGTCCATAGATCCACAGATCCATGCTCCATAGGTCCATAGATCCATGCTCCATCGGTCAATAGTCCATAGGTCCATGGTACATAGGTCCATGCTCCATAGGTCCATAGATCCATAGTCCACAGGTCCATGCTCCATAGATGCATAGGTCCATGGTACATAGGTCCATAGATCTGTACTCCATAGGTCCATGGTACATAGGTCCATGTTCCATAGGTCCATAGGTCCATGGTACATAGGTGCATAGATCCATAGGTCCATGGTCCCTTATTGACCTGCCGCGGTTGGGGGTTTGGAGCATCTCTGTCACCATGCCCCAGGGCGGGTTCTGCACTCACTCGGGTGGGATCCTGTGGCTCTGGGACCCCGTATCCCCCTGTGCCCATATTGCCAGATCCCCACATCCCTGTGATCCTGTATCCCTGTGCAGGACATGAGGACCCGTATCACTGCATCCATGTGTCCTCATGTTGCCATATCCGTATGACCCACACAGCCACATGACTACATAAACCGGCGTCCCAATGTCCTCATATCCACATATCTTCATGTCTCTTCATCCCCATATCCCCGTGTCCTTCTATCCCCATGTCCCATATCCCCATGTCCCTATATCCCCATATTCCCATGTCTCCATATCCCCATATTCCCATGTCCCTGTATCCCCATAGCCCCATATTCCCGTGTCCCCATGTCTCCATATCCCCACATCTCCATGTTTCCATATCCCCATGTCCCCATATTCCCATGTCCCCATGCCTCCATATCCCCATATTTCATGGTCCCATGTCCCTATGTCCCATATCCCTATATCCCCATACCCCATGTTACCATGTCCGACATCCCCATACCCCATATCCCTATCCCCATCTCCAAGCCCTCTTCTCCTCCCCAAGGTATGAAGAAGAGATAAACCAACGCACTGAGAAGGAAAATGAGTTTGTCCTGCTCAAAAAGGTGACACTGGGGACAGGGCCAGGGGTGACAGGATGTGGGTGACAGGATGGGGGTGACAGGACCAGGGTGACCCATGCCCCTGGCTGCAGGACGTGGATGAAGCCTACATGAGCAAGGTGGAGCTGGAGGCGCGGCTGGAGAGCTTGACCGACGAGATCAACTTCCTGAGGCAGCTCTATGAGGAGGTTCGGGCTCACTTCAGTCTGGGGGGACCCCCCGACACCCCCCCTGTGTCCCTGCCCGGCCCCAACCCCCTGTGCCCATCGTGCAGGAGCTGCGGGAGCTGCAGGGCCAGGTCTCGGACACATCCGTGGTGGTGTCCATGGACAACAGCCGCAGCCTGGACCTGGACGGGATCATCGCGGAGGTGAAGGCGCAGTACGAGGACATCGCCACGCGCAGCCGCGCCGAGGCCGAGGCCATGTACCAGGTCAAGGTGAGCTCCAGCCTCTGCCTGCTCCGGAGCAGGGGCGGGAGTGACCCCGGCTCCAAACACAACCAGAGCCAGCCCGGAGCATCCAGCTGGGATTCCATGGGTCCGTGGTTCCAATATTCCATGGTTCCATGACTCCATGATCCCATGGCTCCCTGACCCTATGATCCCTTGCTCCCATGACTCCGTGATCCCATGGCTCCCTGATCCTGTGATCCCTTGATTCCATGACTCCATGTTTCCATGATCCCATGATCCCATAACTCCATGATCCTGTGATCCCATAACTCCATGATCCCATGCTCCCATGATCCCATAACTCCATGGTTCCATGATCCCATAACTCCATGATCCCGTGATCCCATAACTCCATGATCCCGTAACTCCATGATCCCATGTCTCCCATGATCCCATAACTCCATAACTCCGTGCTCCCATGATCCCATAACTCCATGATCCCGTGCTCCCATAACTCCATGATCCCACAACTCCATGATCCCGTGCTCCCATAACTCCATGATCCCACAACCCCATGATCCCGTGCTCCCATAACTCCATGATCCCACAACTCCATGATCCTGTGCTCCCATAACTCCATGGGACACGGAGTCTCCCGTGCCCACGGTGCAGTACGAGGAGCTGCGGACAGCAGCCGGGCAGCGCGGGGCCGACCTGCGC
>NW_009924983.1:2843-13311 GCF_000696875.1 Nestor notabilis | reverse complement strand
AAGATGTTGAACAAGATCAGTCCCAACACTGCCCCTGAGGGATACCACTTGTTACTTGCATCCAGTTGGACATAGAGCCATTCACACAACTCTGTGTGCAGCCATCCAGCCAGTTCTTTATCGACTGAGTGTTAAACTCAGTCAGTGTTAAACATCGACAGTTCTTTATCGATCCATCTATCAAATTGATGTCTCTCCAGTTTAGAGACAAGGATGTCGTGTGGGACAGTGTTGAACGCTTTGCACAAGTCCAGGTAGATGACGTCAACTGCTCTGCCCCTGTCCATCAGTTCTGTATCCCCATCATAGGAGGACACCACATTGGTCAGGCAGGATTTCCCCTTAGTGATGCCATGTTGGCTGTCACCAACCACCCTGTTGTTTTTCATGTGCTTTCCAGGATATTTTGCTCCAAGATTTTGCTGGGCACAGAGGTGAGACTGACTGGTCTATAGTTCTCCAGGTCTTCCACCTTCTCCTTGAAAATGGGGGTTACATTTCCCTTCTTCCAGTCATCAGGAACTTCACCTGACTGCCATGATTTTTCAAATATGATGGACAGTGGCCGAGCAACTTCATTTGCCAGCTCCTTCAGGACCCGCGGATGGATTTCATCAGGTCCCATGGACTTGTGCACGTTCAGGTTCTTAAGGTGGTCTCGAACCTGATCCTCTCCTACAGTGGGACTAAGGTCTTCATTCTCACAGTCCCTGCATCTGCCTCCCAAGACCTGGGCAGTGTGGTCAGAGCATTTGCCAGTAAAGACTAAGGCAAAGAAGTTGCATGCGTATCTCACCTCTGCTATTTAGATCAGCATATAGCATATCAACTCTTAGCTCCACATTAGAAAAGCTATTGAGCAATTCCATTGAACTAGAAGTCAGTCCTCATCTCATTTTAGACACTCTGTTATGGGCAAAAAAAGAAAATATGAACTACTATATCTGAGTGCTGTAAGTGCACTACATTATGGCCAGGGGATGCTCAAGGCCAGGCTCTGTGTAGTATGGATGTAGGGAGCATGTACCATTTGCTTCAAGGCCCAGGAAGGTTCCTGGCCATGTAGAAATGTGCCAGTACCAAGTATGCAGACTTATCGGCATGCTCCTGTGTGCTGAGCCACACAAGCACACATACAGACACACACACACACACACAAAATTATTCTGCTTCTAAAGGTGTATGATTTGAAAGAGTGACCTGCCCACTTCACGTAAATGTTAAGTATTAAAGTATATACTGTGAAGACAACATAATCTTGCATCATTACCAAAATTTTGTACTTACTCTCATTTAATCCGCTATATTCATATTACACATGGCTTTGCCTCTGCTGAAAATAAATGCAGGTTTCATAAAGGAAGCATAAATGTGCCATTTAAGTCTAACTCTTCAGCAGGGTATAATATTCACCATAAAAATAATATAGGATACAATAGGTCATAAATATTAAAGTATGAGTAGCTGTTGAGCAAAGTAAGTATCTATTACAAGTAGGTTAGGCCACCTTAGCTTTGGTCAGGTTAAGGTGGAAGCTATAGGATCAGAAAACATTGGAAATATCAGACAGAGATGAACTGGACTTTCTCACCTTTCATTTGTGTATAAAATAGGTTTAGAGCCAAGTAGCTAGGGAATCTAATTTTTACCTTATTTTAACTGTGATAAAAAGCAAGATCAATCTAATAACTTTATATAGTTTAATACATTTTTATTATTAAGATAATAAAAGCCTGATAGCTCAACTTAATTCCCCTGGTCATAAACCTTGAATCCCTTTTATGCAGAGGTTCTCATGCAGATACGCAAGTTATTCATCTGAGCTAGCCAAAAAACTCCTACCTAGCCAATAGGATTTGAAGATAATGAAACAATTGATTAGAAACTTTGAAACAATGTTTGGTTTAGATTTTTACCTTTCTTCTTTTACATGCTTTTGATTTTCAGTTTGTAAGTGCATAATCATCATTTGCATCCTTTTATATCTCTGTACCATGTGGATTTGTCATGTAATTCTGGCACGCCATTGTTCTTCACTACATGATTAAATTCTCAGATAAAATTCTTCCCTCTATCCCTGCCTCAGGCACTGTATCTTAACCTCTCGGGATGCTCAGCAGTGGAAGGGAGACTAAATCAAAGAACCAATGAATGCTTACAGCTCTACGGGACTAACATGGAAGCGGAATGAGGGTGGAAAAAGTCAACGCAGACATCCCCCATGACCCTCTCTGCTCCACCTGGAAAAAGCAGAACTACAGTTTGGATTCTGACTGAAGGTTTAGCTATATACATTGTTTTTTATGTACAGTGAACCAAGGCTTTGATTTTCCACTCGGACAGCACTGGCTGAGGATTGGCATAAAAACTCTCACACAATGGCACAGTTAATGTGAGGGTCAACGACATAGTGCTACGTGTAGGATAACGTATTTTGCTTCATATCTTCGGCCAGAGATTCTGCTTGAAGTCACAAGCTGGTTTCTTAAGTGGAGTTAAACTACAGGAGAGTAACTAAGTGTGGCTCAGTTATGAATGCTGAAGCATAAGTGCACAAAACCACATTCTTTACCCTGCAGAACATCCTTCCACATGTTTAACCTTTCCAGTTTTATAACTGGTAAGCAAACAGAAAAATCTTATACTTACACCTACCAGGAAAAACCTTTATTAAATCACCCCCTGAACAGAGGCATTGTTGAGTGTCTGGTATTGATGTACACCATTTACTGTAAATGAAAGACTCGTGAGACCACAGCCCATTCTTTATGGGCATAATGCATCCAGAGATTAATGCATCAGAACTTAAATTTCTATTAGCTTGTGATTAAAGACTGTAACAGGCTTACTTCCTCCCTAGTTTACCTAAAGAATGAAAAATGGCAAACCCAATGAGATCCTATTTTCTGATCAGCCATTGACTTGATTTACAATGAATTTGTACAGTGCGTGATTTATGCCAAAGTTGTATCACTGCTTCTCTGCAAAATACAAACAATTAACTAATGATTTACGCTTATGCAAGGATTGGGGAAAGAACATCATAGTCTTTCCTGTCTGATCCCCTTCCAGCATGCTCAGACCTGAAAAAATTAGGACTAACCTGGTCACACATGCTTCAACAGTTAGTCAACACTTTTAAATTAGAAATACAGAGAACAACTCTGAGTGAACATACCCGTCACCCATGACTTAGACATCCCTGGCAGTGTTCAAGGCCAGGTTGGATGGAATCTTGGGTGACGTGGTTTAGCGCGAGATGTCCCTGCACATGGCAGGGGGGTTGGAACTGGGTGATCTTAAGGTCCTTTCCAACCCTATACATTCTATGAGTCTATACGAGACCTGACAGCAGCTGAAGTCTCTAAACACTGAAAGGTATTTTACGTTGGATTGACTCATCATACCTTCACTCTCTTAAAAGCTGAGACAGCAAACTTACAAACCTTGCAGCTATACACAAAGAAAAAGTGTTAGCTATCCCCTTTATTTCTCAGGGTTCCACATTTTTCTCCACCGTTATAGAAGACACTGACATTTATGCCATCAGGACAGCCTTCTTCAATAAAAACTGGTATTAATGCAGTGCACAAAAGTGAAATCTTTTTCCAGTTGAAAGCAGCAACCTCCCCAAATCAATGCCATATTTACAGTGTCTTCATTATAGCTACGTAACAAACTTTTCACCTCCTGGGCAAAACCTAATAGTTACGAAAGAGTACAAGAATAAGTTAGCTCTGTAAAAATTAAGCATGCTGGTAAATCTTCCTCTGAGCTAACCAAAGCAACTTTTTATTTGAGCAGGCTTCCCATTAAAAAAAATAAACCAAAACCAACCAACCAACCAAAACAGCTAACAGGAATCAGTGCTTGCTTTTCCTTGAACACAAGTGTAAGGATAGAACTTCCTGAAATGTGAAATGCTGACATCTGAAAATTGCTGCTTATAAAAGTGTAAACAAGTATTTGTAAGGTTTTCACTAAGTGAATGCCAAAATTCTGTATTAAAATGCTACAGATTTTGTTTCAAAAATTATGTTATATTTGTATTTTATATTATGACCTGGCATTAAATAACAATAACACAATTATTATATCTTTATGGCAAGGTTTAAAAACGAAAGGTGAAGTTATTTATCATTCTTCCCCTATACGACCAGAAGTTAGGAGAGAAAATATACATAAGGACTCAAAGGGAGGAAATAAAATTTATGAACATGAATACACAGTTAGGGTCAAGCATACTTAAAATTAAGTCAAATCCCAAAGGTATTTAATCACATTTGAAAGGGATGACCTATGGGAACCAAGGGACCAGGACTACATCATCTTCACCTGAATTACATTTCTTAGGACTTCTTTGTTTCAATAAATGAGAAAGATTCTGAGCTTTGCTTCTAAAAAGAAGGCCTATGATACAAACCTGGTTTTATTTAGGGCTTTTAGAAGATAAGAGTTAATGGTACCTAATTATCTCAACACGAGTCATAACTTCAGTGCCATCAAAGATACAGTTTCAGAAAATCAATCTGCTCTATAACTAGACATACGAAACATACGAAAGGATGGAACAGTTATTAGTTTTCCATCCTACTCTTCGTATTATGTGAAGATAAACTTTTCAGTTAAAATCATCGAGCACTCTGCCCTAATGTGCTGTCTTCTAATGAACAATCATTTCCAAATGAGCTGGAGAACTGGAAACAGGAGGGATCTTTCTACTTTGTAATCCTTTCCTGACTGCTTTAATGAACAATGGTGCAATAATTGTTTTTACAGATATTTTTTAAATGTTCCAAAGAATGCAGACATAAAACAGGATTAAGGAATCGTAAGTCATAACAATCTATTTCTTTTTTGTCTTTTTCCTCTCAGACTTTCTTTGTGGGCACAGGAGATTTCAAAATCACCACTGTAGTTTATATCCAATGATTTTTAAAAAATTCTACAGTTGAAATCTCATCACACAGAATTCAAAATTAGTTTCTTCAGGTTTATAATCAAGTCACAGTTTAACTCTGGGGCATTAATTTTTTCAGAGACAGAAGCACTTTTCCTCCACTAAATTTGGTACTTTGAAGTCTGGCAGAGGAGTAAGAGAGTGAGGACCAGGCAGCTCTCTACAGCATCTCTGTTCTTCTACAAGGTGACAAGACTCAGAAAGGTCAGGGCATGGGATAAAAAAAGATCATCTGGTTCTCCAGTGACATGTGGAAGTCAGAAATCACGTGGCACTTTTCAAAAGAAACAACAAAAGTTACTGTAAAGGGAAACAGTCACGTAATTCCACTACCTGAACCTACATTTTGGTCACTAGTTAAACTAGCAGTTTATGAGGAATTAAGCATTAGTAGGTGCACCTTTGGTGGAGGACATGGCATACTGGTAAGGCCAACTTGTGCCTCATATGGGCTAGTCATAAAATACTTCTTGAATGCTTTTTCCTTGTTATTTTTGTGTAAAAAATACAAAATCAAAGTAGAACTCAGTTAATGGCATGAAAGCATGTAGTAAATGTTTTTCATCTCTACTTTTTCCTCCCTATTTTCAAGTAAAAACTGAAACCCACACACAGTAGTACTACCAGGTCAGGGCACAAGTCCATATACTCCAGAATCCCATGATACAGCCCACTTTAACAGAATCCATTGAACTCAGCAAGTCAGATGTGTATTACACCATGTGTTTAAGTCTTTGTGCTCTGCTTACAGTCCCTTTTATTGTTAACAGTGTCCTAGCTACATTCCATAAAGAAAAGACGAGTTTTGTTCAGGCACAGCTTTCGACAAAGGAAGACTGGCAATGAGATGAGCAAAGACAAGATGCTCCACAAAATCAATCTGAAATCTTTCCCTGAAACAATGTTCTGGGACTCTTCTTGCCCTTTGGCAAGACTTCTATATGCAAGTGGGAGATAATGCAGACTGAAGACATCTCTTTTAAAAGTTCTACTAATTTTTATTAAGCTGGTTCATATGAGTTCTCTGGGCCCCACAGCGGAGGATTTTAATCATGTTGTGCCTTCTGTGCTACAGTGATCGCAATGCTAATCTCTGTAATTCCACATTTGGGAGCCCACTTTTCAAAAGTGTAAACAACTGACACCGCCTTTATAAAGAACATTTTTCCAGAGGGAATGCAATGGCAGAGTCATAGAGAAGCATCGTAAGCCAAAAGCTGGGAAAAAAAAATAAATAATTGCACTAGGAGTAATAAACCATTCTCAATTTCCTTCCCTTGTTCTGTAGATTGTGCACAGATAAAATATATGTAAATAATACTTTGTGAGGGAGCAAACTTTACCCCTTTCTACTTCTAGATATCAGACCGTTTATCTCTTAAAGAAGAAACTGAATTTCTGCATCTGCAGGAATGGAAGAACAGGTTTCATAAAAGCAGGAAACAAGATCAGCAAGAGTGAAAATACGGACTAAGAGGGAAGAAAAGTCTGATAGTATATTTGTGTTTCTCTATGTCATAAAATCTGATGCACTACCTAATTCCCTAACAGCTCCTGGAACCACATTTTTTTTCAGCTTTCCATTTTGAGTATTATTTTGCTTAGTATCTCTGAAATGCTTTCGCTATTCAGAGCTAATATTTCTCTCCTCTGAGTGAATTACACAAGGATGGCAGCAAAGACTATCTGCACAACCAAACACAACCATCCACATAAAGCCATTCTGGAAAAAAAACCCATACCTTTAAAGAAAATAACTTGTGCAGTTCCTAAGGGTCTTCAAGCTTGATAAATGGCAAGAGCTCTGAGATGATAGTGCAGTCATGTTCTAATACTGTTTAATGGCATTTGTTGTCAACATTATTCATACAAGGATGCTGTTGACTTGTAATTCCTTGAAAAGATGATCTTTTATAAAACCTGTATTACTGAAATCCTTGTGCCTTTTACTATTACACAGATTGAGATGACTTCATAGGATCTATTAATGCTCCGAGTGACTGGATGCTACAGCAATTGACTAAATTTAGAGAAGAAAAAGGGAAAAGCAGATCTATAATTGAGTTCCTGCAATGAGAAAATGCAAGCACTGTGCCAATTCTTGCATTAACTATCCCAAATCTACTAAGATATTTCTTCCACCGCAATTAATTTACACTGCACTATTAATAATGGCAGAACTCCTGCACTCTTGATCTCAGGGTGCAACACCATTAATGCTACAGTAATCTAGTATAAAACCTTACATATATTTTGCAAAGTTATGCAATGCATATTTCAGAAAATTTACCAAGCAGTTGAAGCTGGGATAATCCACTTACTGTGTTTGCAATGCTCCCACATTTCTTCTAATACGTAACATACAGGGTCACAGAAGGACTTTAATCTATGAGGCCTGAATATTGCAAGATGGCGTGTTTTTTTCCCACACCAGAAAGTAACAGCATTAAAATAGATGCAGTAACCTCTCCTTTTTGTATTACTCTATCTACTCTTTGTAGTTTTATGTAAGAACTACTATATTTCTATTTGCATATTACTCATCTTTTCCTCCAGTTTGGAGGGGAGATGTGATCTAATCCTCATTGGACTTCCTCTGCATTTAGCATGCATTAGTTCCCTAAAACCTCTCCTCCAGCAGATTACACAAGATGAGGTTTAGCTCTTTTTCACTTCCACCACTTACAAAATTTCTCAAAGCCTCTAACCTCAACATCCCAGAGGCTTCCAGATCACTCTGGAAAGCACATGGAGGATGGAGGAGAGAGGATTGTGGTAAATGCTATTCCCTCTCCCATTTTTTTTCCCAGGACAGTTAATTAATCAATGAACTTAGTCTTCCACCCTGTGTGTACAAAACGGCTATAGATTGCACATATCTTTCCTATGATACTTTGTTCCCTCAGTGTTGGGCATATTGGTGAGATTACTACTACATTCAAAACAGCAATTAAAAAAGTGAATAAACACAAGCCTACATTTAGAACTAGAAGCTAAAGAACATGCCACAAAAGCTTCATCCATACAAATATTTGCATGTGGTGCCATGGCTGTTGTTAGGAAAGGCAGTGAGAACTGAAGGAAAAAAGAGACAAAAGTTTAACAAAGTTTTATCTTCTGCATATTACTAATAGCACATGTTCCAAGATCCTGCTCTTTTCTTTAAGGTGATGGCAAAGGATAATGTTGCCCAGGGACCAGATACAGTCTGCAACTTCACTTTAATGGCTTACAAGCAATGTAAATTTTTTTCCATATTACTACTGCACAGCATTAAGAGGATTAAGAATGTGTGATTCATCAAAGGGATTTTACTGCCTCCCTCAGCACTCAACCAGGAAAAGATTTCCCATTTGGGCTTTAAGTGTTCTGAAGGTTTTGACAAATCATGTAAAACGCACAACCTTAATTCCTTATGACTAATCAAAAGTAAACTACATCCACTTTAATTCTGTATGAGAGCCTCTGTACAGGGATTTACTTCCCTTTCCCCCTCCCCCCTTTTTAACACCTTCACTTAATTAATCTGAACATTTTAGAGAATTGCTTTTTAGAGATCACCTCTACACTCATTCCTTTCTTATTATTCATCATTAAATCATTTCATTACTGTCCCAAGAGTATTTAAACTTCAAAATACCACACCCCCGTCAAGGTCTCTTGGAACATTCATTTTGGAATATCTGCAGTGCACTTTAAACCAGTCAGAGAACTGTCATTGTAGTAGCAGTATTTAAGGAAACTTTTAAATGTGGCCTAGAATTACAGGGAGAAGCTGATCCTTGGGATAGCTCTGCAAACTGCAGTAGAACTGCATTACAGTAGAGATAGAACTCTACAGATTAAGAAGCAGAAAGGATTAAAATGTAGTCATCCAAAACCAGGAAGAAATGTCTTCATGGATGTCTTGTTCGTAGACCGGTAAACATGTATTGGCTTCTGTTTAAATGCAACCTTCACCCAGATATGCTGGTTTTCCTAGAACACTGTATTTCCAAACCACAAAATCGGTATCTATATGGATGTTCAGCTGGTTGTTCTGACTGGATCTTCAGAAGAACAAAAAAACTTGGTGAAGATATTCTACCCCTTTCTTACGGCCTTCTGCGGCCTTTTTAATCTCGTTGTGACTTGTTGTTTTGCTCTCTATCATCAGTATTTCCAAATTTGATGGAGGAGAAATGCAACATACACCTCAGAGCAGTTTGCACTATCGATAACACCCAGCTGCTTACCTGTTTAACAGTGTAAAGGAGGCGACCATAGCAGTACATCATGACCATCACAGGGATGACCAAGCAGAATATGAAGAGACAGATGATATAAGACGTGGACTCTGCTGACTCCGAGGACCAGCGCACTGAGCAGCTTGTACCCGCACCTTCTACCCCGTAACTGCTCCAACCAATCAGAGGGGGGACAGTCCAGACCAGGGAGTAAATCCATGAACCACCAACTGCCAGCAATGCCTTCTGATAGTCAGCGCTGTGCTTGTTGCACAGGGTGAGAGTGCTGTAGCGTTCATAGGACAGGACAGCCAGAGAGATCAGGGACACAATGCCTGCAATGAACCAAGCAATTTAAATGCTTACTTTCTTTAGTCATTATTTCATGCAGTATCCATCTTAAATCGTAAGAAATGAGATGCATTTCTGGTTATTACGTATTTGAAGCAACAGTGAAAACTATTTCCGTTATTCTCTATGCTTAAATCTTCACATGACCTGGTTGCTCTGTCCCTCATGTCAAATTTTGTTTAATTTATATTTATCTTGTATTGGAAAATTTTTGTACTTGAGACACTTCAGGGCAGGTTTTCAGATTTAGCTGGTTTAGTATTATCCAAGGGAAATCCATTTTCACATGAACTAATAAAATGTTGAAAGATTCCCTTGCTAAGAAATATTCAACTTTTGACATCCATGAGCATTTTCAAATATTGCATTGACTTTTACACATTCAAAAAGCTTTCTATTCAAGATTGGGAATCCCAAAATGAAAGAAGTTTTTGCACTTCTGCCCCATCAGCTAGATATATCTTCAGTTCTCACCACTCACATATGGAAACAACAAACAACCCTTGGCACGACTGTGATACGGCAGGTCATAACTTTATTTACATATGCATCACATGATCAAGTTTAAAAGTAATTTAAGTTAATATTGAACCCTAGCTGTCAGATCAGTTATATCTTCCAATCAAAGGTTAGTAGGACATTTCTACTCTCTCTTTTGAGGTTTGGGGTCCCAACTCCCTCTACAAATCTTCCAGCAATTCTGTTAACAGAAAAGGTGATCTTCAGGGGAACTCACAGCTGTACTCCATTTCCCCCCATTCAACCGTCAGCTTTTCTTGTAACTCATTCTCAGGCATAGAATGGAGGTGATAGCGCTAGGCTATCCTGTACCCAGGCAAAACACCTCACACACAGGGCACAGGAGAGTATTTTCCCCAAGCGCAGCATTTTGCCTCTCTTTCCCCTGCAGTTGAGTGACTCTTCCTAGTGA
>NW_009924983.1:0-2812 GCF_000696875.1 Nestor notabilis | reverse complement strand
TCCTGCCATCCTGACAAGAATTTGCAGTTAATTTGTGCAGAGCTGGGTATGACAAAGGACCCAGGGGGAATGAAAGCACCGCTTGCTGCAATAGGATGCCTTATTTCTCAGGGGAACAGAAGGCAAAAGGGCTTGAGGAGAAGGCAGCTGTGATGAAAACTTCTTTCTTGTTATAAAAACCCACTAAATTATTTTCTGTATATCACCAGGAAGTCAGACCTAAAAAGTAGATACACTTACAGCAGTAAAATGACACAGCTACACTAAATGCAACTGAATTATACAGTTTAAAAGTCTAATTAAAAAACTTTTTTAAAGCTAGACTATTTTAGGGGCAGAACAGACTTTCTGATCATCCCTAATTTAGTCTGATTTCCTATATAACACAGTTTTGAAAGCCCCTTTCCATAATTCCTGGATTAAACACATATTTCAATATAGGGAAAATAAAAATAGCAGGTTCTGAACTACGGGAACAAGGAATCTACTGCTCTCTTCTTGCTTCCAGCCCATATTTGTGTATCTTCACTTTCTGAGAATTGCCTCTTTCTATGCTTTTACCAGCTCAAGAGCTTTTCGCTATCAAAGGCTTTTAGCTCATGTAGGTACCTAAAGCAAAATTCCAGATTTTGTATTTGAAACTCAGGCCTCAATAAGGTTATATAGATCGATTTCTGCATTTTAGATTAGACTGTCATGGACTAACAGAAAACAGTCTTGGCAACAAGAAATCTCTCCCCTTCCAGCTGAGTGCTCTATAGCAACCCTCTATTATTCTTGCTCTACCTCTAATGGCAACAGAGGGCATGATGTCCCTATTTTGAGGAGATGGCAGGTGAGATGTACTTTGGTTGAGAATATCCTTCAGTTCTGTGCATGCAGTGCTGCCTAGAAAATCCAGATGGGTTGTTCAAACTTCCCTAGCTCAGGGCCCTGCTTCCTGGATGGTTGCTTTAGCCACTGGGCTCTCAGGGTAAGTCTGAGCTCTGCCTGCTCATCCCTGCAGCTGTGCTACTGCCCAGCAGCTCCTTGTGGTGTGTATTATCACGATTTACAGCATTTGTTTACAATTCCTCATACTGTTGCCTGTTGGCTAATAGAAGAAAGATGCTCAGCTTTTCTCACACTGGTATTTATGATGGACAGCTTTATGGAGTGGATCTGAAGATAACTACCCATGAATGAAAGATTGCCTGCTTTGAGACAAAGAAAAAGTCAGTCTTTAACTGGCATAGGATTAATGCTTACTTATTAAATTAGGACCATGCTGATGTCAGTCAAGAATAAATCAAATATTAGCAATCAGACAAAACCACAAAAGTTGCCTTTAAATTACAGCAAATAATTTTTATTCTCTATACAGAAGAAGAATGGAGACTCAATTACACATCTTGGCAGGAGCCACTTCATCTTTACTCACCTTTTATTATTGAGTTTCACTGACATGACACAAACCACATTTTTCTCTGGAGGACAATAACTGTGTTATATGGAATCCCAGACCACAAAAGTTCAGGAAAAAGAAAAATAAAATCAATAATTTTCTTTTTGTCACAGTAAGACGTCAAGGTCTGTGCTATACCTGAACTTTTTAACAGCACTGAAATTAACACCACTGCACACTGGCTTCTAATGATTTAAATACAAGAAGGGGGAAAAAAGAAAGCACTGAAGAGGTACTTCATAAGAGATAATTAAAATAATTCAACATTCTTCATATGGTTAAAATTTACTAAGCCCGACTAACTTTTAAGAAAAAGTAAAATACTTTGAATGAATTAGACCAGTACTTTGAAAGACAAAAAAGGATGATATGAAGAGCCAAAACAATAAAAATTAAACAAGTAGCTTTTTCCCCCCGCAGTGAGATACATTCCATTGCATTGGCTGCAAGTAATGAAAACACCTGTTACTCAGGTGAGGAAGAACCTGAAACAACAGGGGCCATGGCAACCCTCTCTCAATCCGCTTTGTGTGACTTTGTGCAGTGTACACAAAGTTGGGACCCTGTGTGCCCCAACACTGCAGCTGCACCCAAACAAGGGCCTTTCATCTTAACGCAGAAGTGCAGAGTGGACAAAACCAAAACAATGCCCATCAAGGAACAATCCTGTTCCAACACTGTGGTAGGTTATCAGCTCCAATGTCACCATTTGCTAAAAATACCCTTAGCTTTTTAATTTAAAAAGTGGGGGTTTGGGTTTGATTTTTTTTAAATCTCATTCCTTTATCAGTTCAATAGCTGTATCCTGGGAAGACACCACTCTCTTTTGACCAATATACATACAGACATGCATGCAGATACACAGGCCTAATTTGCTGGACTGAAACAACATTATTTCCTAACAAAGGCAAAATCCGGTTTTGTGTTCAGTATTTAGTTTGACACTGGGTGAAAGTTAAAAACAGGGATCAGGTGTGTAACAGTTAGTGAATGAGCTGCCAGCAAAAACCTGATTATTGCCTTGTCCTTTTCATGCTTTTTAATAACACCAAGTATGATCTTGTCCATAATTTTTCCAGGTACTGAGGTTAGACTAACAGGTCTGTAGTTTTCCAAGTCTTCCCTTTCACCCTTCTTGTAATCCAGTTTAGATAAAGTAGAATAAAGCTTCTCACTTTCCATTGTGCCTCCTATTTTTGTGTATCAGACTTATGTCATATGCATTTAGCTGTTGTGGCCTTTGCCAAAAAACCTGCAGTTATCACTATTTTATTTCACACCCTATCTATTGCAGTCATAAGAATTAGTGAGACTCTCAGCTTTAAAATAAAAAGCAACTATTTTTAATAAATAATTTATTTTTAAATT
>NW_009924982.1:528-866 GCF_000696875.1 Nestor notabilis | reverse complement strand
CTCAGACATCTCCTTTCTCCCCCTGTCCAACACAGAAATGTGTGGTACATACATACTCCTTTCCCCATCTTCGCTTTACAGCAAAGATGTAGCCTGCAGTGGAGGAAGAGGAAGAAGCTGGCGGCAGCAGCAGCAGTAGTTCCCACTGCTGGAAGCACAGCCCAGTTCTCACCCCCTCCCTCCCTGACCCCTGACCCCTGCAGCATGAGGCTACCACCTCCCCAAAAGCTTGACAGCAGAAGCAGGTAGTACATACATGGTGAAGATGCACATGCTCAGCAGACATCTCCACAGGGATGCAAAGGTACCTGCCAGATGCCAAGCAAAGAAACAAGAGA
>NW_009924982.1:0-304 GCF_000696875.1 Nestor notabilis | reverse complement strand
AACCCAAGCAACAAACACAGCAGCTACTCAAACCCCAACAGCAACAGACAACGCAGCTGTCAGTATAACTCAACCCCTAAGCACAGCAGCTGCTCCTCCTATGGGAGGAAAAAAGGATGCCGGTTGCCCGCAGTGCCCACGCTCTGAGGGCCAAGGCCCTTGCCAGAGCTCAGCCTCGGGAAGCCTCCCAAGAGACGTTCCAGCTGCAGCAAGACAAGGCAGAACAGCTGGGCTTATTCTATGATTGGTGTTAAGGATTCTTATTCTCCTGATTTTTGGTGACACCGCAGCACAGCCTGATTCT
>NW_009924981.1:5932-38077 GCF_000696875.1 Nestor notabilis | reverse complement strand
GCCCCATCATAGAAGGCCACCAAGTTGGTAAAACAGGATTTCCCCTTAGTGAAACCAACACGTGTGTTATTGATAAGGAATGAAACAGGTGACTGCAGAAGGGCATCCAGAAGCCACAGTGAGAATCCCCTGAGGAAAGGTACCTGAAAAAAAAGTTTCAAAGCATCCCTAATACTGAGCTGGCAGCAGCTGGCCAAATGGAAACACCAAGGAGCTAACAAACTTCAGCCTCATGCCCCCTCAGTCTTCAGGCAGCTTTTCATAAATGCTGAAGAAGCAAGCATCTTATGATTGATTCTGAATTTAAGAAGTCTCTCTAGATGATAGGGGCCTACCACCACACATTCAAAGAACTGAAAGTCTCTCTTTCAAGAAAGATGGAGGCAGGCTGCTGCACTTCTGTTCGGCTTTGAATCCTCCTCAGGACCGCACTCACCCAAAGAGCAGTATGAGGGAATGAGATTCAAATTCCCAACTCTTATGCCTCAGTACAGTGTCCTAAAGAAATAGCTCTACTACAGCAGCAGTGCTCCAGCTACTACACTAGGAGTGATCCTCCCCTTCTATAGAGAAACATGCCACAATACCAAAAACAAGTTCAAGATTCAGTACCTCAGAGAGGGGACAGAACGATGCTGACCTTCCCAACAGGCTTCCACCAAGGGCTTGTGCTACAACAGTGTTAAAACAAACTTGAATTTCTCACTTATCTCAAAATGGCCTTATATGTCTGCTTGCATTTTAGTGTCAGTGTTGTGAAATGTCCTTTTCCACCTCCCATGGTATATCAGACTACAGGTTGAAGACAAAATGAAGGATGACAGTTATAAACTGTATTACTGCATGGCAACATAACATTATAAGTGGTTTATTCCTTGTTTTCTCTTAAAAGAACTTTTGGCATGCTGAATATATCATTAAATGTATATTTAATAACCAAGAGAGATGAACTTAGCTTTAAAGCCTTCGATCCCAGCTAGATGAAATAGCTTCCTCAATCAAGAACGGTGCATCTGCCCAATGGACAGGTACGGCCTCACCAGAAGATGTTAAGCTTCAGAAAGCCCATGTGTAAAGGCTATTGTAACACACATTTTAGATCACACTTAACAAAAAACGTTAGAGAGGTCAAAACCCAAATCTGGTGAAGAGAACAGGGAAAAGTTGTTCTGGCAAATGCAGACAGCTACCCTAGACAAAGAAGTAACATTACATACAGTCATGTGGGACAGGTTACTTATGCAGCGATGAATGCCATGAGTTGTTCATTAGGTAATATAACTTTCTCCACCTGCGACTAAGTCTGGAATATATAAACCTAGACATGCCAAGTACACTGCTGCTTTTCAGTGGGGGGTGCTGTACACTTTTCACTTTTTTTAAGCAAAAACAAGCCTGGCTTTCAAGGCCAGGTTGGGCAGACCCTTGGGCAACATGGCCTCCTGTGACGCATCTGTCCTGGGTTCAGCTACAGCAGTCATTTTTTCTCCTTCTTAGTAGCTGGTGCAGTGCTGTGTTTTTGACTTTCAGTCTGGGAACAATGCTGATAACACCAATGTTTTTAGTTGTTGCTAAGTAATGTTTACTCTAACCAAGGACTTTCTCAGTCTCATGCTTTGCCAGAGAGGAGGGGAAGCCAGGAGGAAGCAGAGACAGGACACCTGACTCAAACTGGCCAAAGGGGTATTCCATACCACAGCACGTCATGCCCAGTATATAAACTGGGGGGAGTTACCCGGAAGGCCAGATCGCTGCTCGGGTCGGGCTGGGTCGGTGCTGGCTGTGTATCGGTCGGCGGGTGGTGAGCGGTTGTGTCCTTTTCCCTTGTTATTCCTCTTATCATTATTATTGGTAGCAGTAGTGGTTTGTATTATACCTTAGTTACTGGAGAGCTGTTATCTCAACTCGTGGGAGTTACATTCCTTCGATTCTCCTCCCCATCCCTCCGGGAGCGGGGGGAGGAAGGAAAAGGGGGGGAGTGAGCGAGCAGCTGTGTGGTTCCAAGTTGCCGGCTGGGCTTAAACCACGACAGCATCCCTGCCCATGGCAGGGGGGTTGGAACTAGATGATCTTAAGGTCCTTTCATCCCAAACTATTCTATGATTCTATGATTTGATTATAAAAACTCATGACACCTAGTGCATTTTTTCCCTTTTTCTGTGCAGAAAGGCTTTTATAAATTTCTGGCTTCTAGCACCACCCTCTAATCTCAATCAGCAAGACTTGTGTATAGGCAGTTTTTCAAAGAAGTGTGCAGTAAAAGGTAAAGGCAATCATGCACTAGTAAAAAGCCAGGAGTCCAAATTGGAGATGGACCAAGTAGTAAAACATTATTGAAAAATGAGCCATGGTGGTTTAACTTTTGGAAATCAGAGACACTGTGAGAACACAAATGAGTAATTGTCAGGAGGCCAACAAGCTTCAGGTTTGTTGAGTGGGCACAGAAGCAAGAGTTACTTGTTTCAGCCATGTCAAGGGGATGAGCACAACATTAATAATCAAACTTCTGATGAGCAATTTCATTCTCATTATACTTCAACTTACACTCAAGTATTTACAGAAATCCTGCATAGAAGGAGATTGGAAATAATTTCTATTGGTCACTGAAATCACCTATGCATACTTTGAATGTTACAGCTTCCTGAAAAATCACTGTGTAATTACTGCTTTGCCTTCTTGACCTCAACTAAGGAGCTAGCTGGTCAGTTTTTGACTGGACATCAGAATGAGTCATGAGGCAAAAAGCTGAAGCTGAAGGTGAGTTTGGGGTTAACCCTTCCTCTTCATGCTTTCTTGCAAGATGGCTACAAAGGAATACTCCACAAACACCAGAACATATGTGGAAATAAATACTTTATCGTATTACAAAGTAACCAAGAGTATTCACCAAGATGAGAGATCATTCAGAGTTTATGTTTTTTAATTTATTTAATGATGTACATATTGGTAAAGGGGCAAATGTAGCAGAACAACAGTCCTGGTTAAGAGGTCATTGTGAGGCAGTGCCAATAAAAAAAACTTTATTTGCTTTAATTTAAATGTTAGCAGATGTGCCAGAGGATAATGGAATGTTGCACCAGTTTATGCCGTGGTGAGATTTGTCCTGGGACAGCTAAGAGTAATTCAGGAGAGGTGAGCAAGAGAGAAAAAGAACCGGAATTATGTGCTCTTATCAATACCTTATTTTCTAATACACTTTTCCTTGTTTCATTTGAGGGTGAATTTTCACAATCAATTCTATAAACCTTTACAAAACCAGAACTGCAGTAATTTTCTACTATTTTCCATCCAATACACATGGATGCAATAATTTACACCTCCATTAACTATTTTGGTTAAGACCAGGCTGTATCTAACACCATGTACTAAGGTACCTTACAATTAACATAAACCCAAAAGTACTTGGAAATTACTTCTCATGAGCGAAGCAGTGAACATCGCTGCAGTTGTAGAGCCCTCAGTCATAGTTAACAGAAACAAATCTGTAAAGCAGCAAAACTGATTTAACCAAAACTGATTTAACCAAAATTGGAGGCTTTACATGTGGGTTGTTGTTTTCGGGTTTTTTTAATCACTAAAGTAGTGGAAGAAAGGAATGAAGTAGCTGTTGCATATTTGGATATCAGTAAAATATTTTAAAGTCATAGCTCATCTTTAAAAAGCTGAAAATGCCATGGGTAGAAGCACTGTCATGCAAATTAACAACTGGCTAAACGACTGCAAACAAAAATGAAACATGGCAACACATAAAACGGAGGTGTTTAAAGAAGTACTGAAGAGCTGGGTTCTGATTTTTTTTTTAAATTCATAATCTCAAAGGGAGAATAAACAAGTCGCTAACATATTATGAAAACACTAGAGAAGAAGATAAAAAACACTGCACAAAAAATAATTAAAATATGTAAGTCTCTACAGTATTAACAATGTTCAGGAAAAGACCCATTTGAAAAAATTCAATGGAGACATCATTTATATAGAGCTAGTTAGTGAGCAAAGTCTAGGAAGCAATAATCCTGAACATAGTTGGACTACACAGCACACCTCCCACTGCCATAACTCCTAACTCTGTAAAGATATTTATGTAAGTTTGGCTACACTGACAGCCTTTCTTAATACAAAAGCAAAAAGCTGTTATCTCAGCAATTATCAAATTCTCACATGTAAAACTGATAGTAAACATCAGATTAGGCATGTTCCAGCTATGCATAAAAGACACGGTTATATAATCTTGTGTTCTAGTGAGCTCATACAAAGAAGCATGATGGCATTTCAGGAAAATCAAAACACTTCTGTGATTTTTTTAGTTTGGGGTTGTTTGGTTTTTTTCTTTTTAAAATTATGATAAAACATAGATATGACCACAGGGTACAAAAAGTGAAGGATATAGATACTGAGGACATAGAGAAATCAATCAGAGGCATGAAAACAGTACAGACAAAAACCAAAAAATGAACTCTGAAAACAAATTTTAGAGAGGATATCAGAATAAATCTGTGCATGTGATGCACCTGGCAGTGAGTGGAATGTTTCTCCAAAAGTAGCACCTATTCACAAGCCATTTGGCATGGATATTTAAAATGTGCAAAGACAAAACTTCAGAGAGCATACAGTGCAGACCAATAGCTCTCCGGAGAAGAGATGAAGAGAGGGTATGGAACAAGAGAAATGGAAATAAAGAGCTCATTAAATAAAAGACATCATTTTAGTTCCAGAAAAAGGGACAGAACCAGTCCTACTCTTGAAGACTGGTGAAGAGGAAGCATGATAGTTTTTTATTTATTCAGTAGGCTATGGTGTTATACTCCATTTTTACAATACATAAACAGTTCATCGAGGGCTCTTCTACAGGCTTCTCTGAAACAGCAGCAGGTATAGGTCACAGCAAGATATGGAAGACATAGTATGCGCAGCCTTTTGCCACAGGCATGGCAAACTCTACTGTCACTATTGTAATTAAATTAGTGTAACTAGACAGGTTTGGATTAAGAATATCGTGCCTTTCTACATACTGTTAACAAAAGTAAACACAACTTAATGGAACTCCACCATCTTGTTTTCAGATTCCAAATACTTAATCCATCCTGCTACTCTCTCACCATGCTGAGTCGCTAATACAATAAGAACACCTTTCCTTGAATTCCCTTATGCAGCAGGTTATGATTAATGCCTGGTGTAAATAGATGAGCACTGCTGTGGCAGTAAAAATACCAAGATAAAGGTCCCTACAGAAGGCAATGCATTTATGACCAGTAATGCAGCACGTGCCCTGCTTAGAGGCAGCACATGCCCTGCTTACGAAGAGATTTTCTTTTCTATAGTATCAAAACTTCTTTATTTCCACCATGCTAAGCAATCTGATTTTCTGGACAGTCACATGGGCATCTTTTATAGCAAATTCTACTCACACAAAGCAAGCCATTCAAAAATGTTCTTTTAAACAGAACACAGCTAATATAAAGATAGCATTCATTATTACTTTAAGAGCTTTCAAAATGAGAGTTGCTTTTTCCTTTTGTATAAAGCTCTTTAGCATATTAAATTAATAACTCATTTGTACACATAGCAATAGCATTATCAGATAATGAAGATATGCATATGTAGACTGAAATAAAGAAGACAAAGTTTTAGCAGTAAAGGTATACTTAAAAAGAAAAATCAACAGAAATGTTAATTGGCAGGGACAGAAGAAACATGCTAAAGCTTTGCATTATCTGAGCACAAGGAAGAATAAATAGTCAATCACAGTCAAGAATCTATTTCTTTCTAGGCATTTGATATTATTTTTACATACATATACTACCATAAAGGATGAGCTTTGCCATTATTCCCCCTCAGGGAAGCAGGCAGACACAAAGTACCTCTCCATCTTCCTGCAAAAGCTACTTGCAACAGAACAGCATCAGAAGGGTTGTTTTTTGTGGACCTACTGTTTTCTCACACATTAATAAGCATAAAATTCGTAGTAGTAGTATGAATTATTTTGTTAAATAGGGAAGTATAGTAACTCATGGTCTGTTCCTGGATGTCACAACCATTCATTACATTTTATTCAATACAGATTAACTCAGTTCTCATCCAAAGAGACTGTCCAGTTAATAATGGATACCGGGAAAGGTAATTTAACTACCATCCTGTAATGATACTTGGATTAATAGTATGGATGCTCATGTAAAATCAATCTTTTATAGACTTCTTATGGTACTAAAACCTGTATTCCTATTATTGCTAAAGCTTGAAGCATTTCCAGGATTTCCTGTGCCTCACACCTTTACATAACTATAAAGTCAACAGCAATCCATTCCAGTACCAATACTTGTGGGCTGACTGGTAGCATGCATCATTTTCTGAAGTCAGATCAAGTAATTCTTCAGAAAGGTTAAAAGGCAGAAAAATCCACATTCTGTTGTTAAAATAGGAAAAGTCTGTCTCTCATCATAAAATGACCCAAAGTACATTTTGTATATGAGATCAGATCGAAGTAACACCCTCTGTAAGGCAACTCCATATGGCAGATGTATGTAAATACATTGAACAGAAACAACCTGTGAATTTCTGTTGTAATCTCAAAGCGTATAATTTTTCAACCACAGCAATAGCATTAAATGCTGAGATTGAAGTGTAGGTCTTCTTTGATAAAGCACTATGTAAAATTGCTACCTTCTCAGTAATAAAATCCTATAGTCACCAGTATATTCAGACATACCTGCTTAGTTGTCTACACTTTTACTACATTTCACTGCTTTAGCTCCGCAGAGTGAATGTCCTAAGAAATAATAAGTCTTAGCATAATTCTCACCGACTTCAATGGTGCAAGAATCATTTCCTAACTGCTTGGTGATCCCTGGTTCTCTAATAGGATCTAAATGTCACTGATAAACCTAAGGAGAACTACCCAATGAACTCTTAACAAGAGCTCAACAAAACTGGCTTTAAATGCTAGCAGGAGTAAATGCAGAAAGAGAAACCATATTCCTAAGTCTGTGGAAGAAAACGCACACCAGAAAACTGCTTGAGAAATGATGGCAGAAAGGAGAAAAAAAAAAAAAAAAAAAAGGCCTTTGAAAAATGTTTCATGCTTCTAGTGAGGATACAGACTTGAAGGGTATCGGCAGAAAGGAAGAAGAGAGAAAATAAGCCTATACTGAGCTTTTAATCTTTCCTTAATTGTACTGAGAGTCTCCAGCATTATCCCCAGAGAGAATTAAGCATAAAAGCCTAAGTAACTCAAACAAGTTCCCTTGTAACTCGGTCCTTTCAGAACAGCATGATTTCTTTGAAGGACTCAAGTTTCTCAAAGACTAGGTCATACAAAAATCATATTGTAATGTATATTTTTATTCTGCTAAAACAAAGTGATGATATGGCACCTGTTTCCACTAATCTGTATTCACGAATGTCTGGATAGAGTTTTGTAGAAATTAACAGAATAAAGTTTGTCTATTTTGGAAAATGAAGTGGTTTGTGTTGGTAGTCAGAAAATATATTTTTCAAAGGTCAAGACAGAGATGGAATGCAAAATTAAACAGAAATTACTCAGAAAACAGAGGTTAAAATGCAAGCAAACTGAATTATATCAATAAGTACTAAATGCAGGATGGTAAGGTTTAATTTTGAATGCTGATTATCTATTACTCTCAAATAAATGATACATAAACCTGGCTCAGATCTAAGCACAGCATCTAGAAGGACAAGGGTATTTTATCAGTGTAATTTAAAATGAACAGAAGTCTAGCTCAATCAGAAAATATTATTTGTGAGTTTCAGTTTTCTTTTAACTTCTTCATTTGAGATTTAACTGAGAAACTATTTTAAGCAGAGTTCAGAAAATACACACTAATGGTCTTATCTAATCAGTCATGAGATGAAGGATAAAGAAATCTGGCCTTAAGCATCACATCAGACTGATGGTAAGAATCCACAAATTCTGATAAACCACTGATTTCAACAACAGCATGTAAAAGAAATATTACACAAATTCTGTGGACTTTTGTAGCTCCCTGACCCAATGGAATTAGAGCAACACCCACTAACCCCAAGGACTGTAAGAGTTGGAGTTCCACTGCTCAGACTGAAACAAGGATTTATTCAACAGCAAGCACATGGATTATTTGGGGTCATTTAAATCTCTTTCTCTTCCTAGTATCTGGGACTGGCCATAGATGACAAGCATAGATGACAAGTTGGGCCCTGTAATTCTTATTTGCTGCCACGGAGAGATATTCCAAATTCAGCTTTTAGACTTCTTTATTTTCATTTTTAAGCATACCTGTGGGATGCCTAACATTCCTATGTCTTTGATACAATTTACCTCAATACAAGTATTGAGTTGACCATTTTGTTAAGCACCCCAGAACTCATAAGCCACAAAATCACTTGAGTGATTCCAGCCTCATGCTCTCACACTGCATCACCTATGTCAGTGGATAGCAACTGTTACAGAAGGTAAGAGGGTAAAGAGGATTTAAACTCACTGCCAGCAGCCTGCACTGCATATTATATAACGAGAAGGAAGCAATTACCTGGGTTGAAATCCCACAATGCTCACTGACTTCAATAAAGTAGGGTTTCACCATGGATGAAATGAGGGAAGGAAACATTCTAAGGGACAGGGCAAACACTGAACCTTACAGTTCTGATTATGACCAAGAAAAGACATCTATCAGAACTGTACTAGCAAAGGCCAGCAAAGGGCACTCTCTTTTTGAGCCCATTTATCAATCTATATTCCTAATAAATTGATAATGTCTGGGTTTTAGCATATTTTGAGTTTTAAGGTGTTGAATGCTCATTCAAGAGATGCTTCCTTAAGGAAGGAGGAATTTACATTCAACTCAATAGAACTTGTAGCTTTCATTTTTCTTGCTACAGGAAAGTGAATATTTTTACAGAGTATTTTATAAACTAAAAAGACTGTCAGAATAAAAAATATTAATATATAATACAATAGCCTAGCTTTTGGTTTGTGGTAATCTGCATAAGATCTTCCACTGCCACAGATCTTATTTATTTTGTTTTTAATGCTAGCATGTTTAAGCTAATGGATTTTTCTAAATGTCAATATTAAAACATATCTATTGATCTAATAAGTGGTATCACATTATTTGCTCAACCCCTTATATTGTACAAGCAGAAAGCACCTACTCAAATGTAGCACACAAGCACGCATTCTATAGGAGAATGCCTTAGAGGAACACACAACCATATCTATTGCTGTAAAGCAACAAAAACTCAGTGCTAAAAGGAAGCTTTTACGGGCTTACTATTTTTCTCAAGAACCTGGAGGAAATCAGTAATAAAAGATTAACCTTTTGTGTAAGGAAGAAAAATCACGACTCATCTGAAGAGAAATCAAGGAAGACCAGAAGATCAGAAAGGATCAATCTCCAAAATAACCTCATCCACATATACCCCACAGTTGAGTTAAGGAACAGTCTGTGTCAAATTGAAAAGTTTAGAAGCATAAGCAAAGCCTTATGCAGCTGGTCACTTTGCTATTCATTCTAAGGCAGGAAAGGATACTGCCAACCACACATACAATTTGAACCAAAGCTCCACGCAATTTGACACAATTTTAACAAAGCAAATATGAACATAATGTAATACTATAGACGCACAATACATATTGCACAGCAGATTATATATACACATATCTACAAAGACATAATTCTGTTATGCATTTTTTCTCTCTGTGACAGATGAGAATGAGACACATATTTGATAGTTAAAATGTATGTTTGGGAAAAAAGCCAAAAACTGTTTCATAGGCTTCAAATTTCATGATTCTTCTGAAAGACATTTTTACCTAATGAAAATGAACTAATGAAAGACCAGAAGTTTGCTCCCTGAAATAAGATTCATAGGCTCCCAGTTGTGTTTTCCAATGTATGTTTTTGCCATTTAGCACATCATGCTTAGAGATACCACATTCAATAATACAATCTGCTGAGGATGAAAAGCAGTTTCTTTGCTAATAAAAAAGCTGGTTATAGAAAGTGCAAGTTTGCAGTAAAGCTTCAAAGAAAAATAGCAGCCTCAAAAACATCTGCAGACTTTAAGTGTGTACATTTCGGTTTGTCAGATGTTCTTCTGTAATTTAAATATTTTAGGAATTAATCAAAATAATTTATTTTCTGGAAAATCGGATGAATTCTTATTTTTCAACTTCACCTCTAACCATGATAAAATATGAGGAAACCAATAAAGGCATTACTTAACAGGGAGACTGATATGCTCGCTGGATATTTCTATTTCTTTTTATCCAAGAAGGAATTTAAATAAGTCAAGCTTTCTGCCATATAATTTAAGACTCTTTGAAGTGCTAATAAACATGTAAACATTTTCAAGGGCTGCAAATAGGAATGACAATATATTTTTGCACAGTCTAGTATAATGGGATTCAACAGGGACTTCAAGCTGATGGGCATTACTACCGTGATACAAACTTGCACCTAAGACAAATTACATGCTAATATGGTTTAAGAGAAATCAGGTCTACAAAGCCTTATTCCACCTCTGCATGGTAATCAGTGGCTCAGTCACAAAACGTTGCTATTGAAATAGATTCAGAATAAACCAGGAGACTGAGGTGCAGACTGACTGTAGGGATGATCAAGAACATGCACCGGGAAAGTTTGTTGCAGAGGGACATGAGGAAGAATCAGGTCTTTCTAATCAGCTTGTGATTTTTCAATCTTTTCAGTCACTTAAGGAGTGTCTGAAGTGCCTGCGTCCATCCCCTATAAACCCAGGATAGCAACAAAGAAAGGGAAACTCACAGTTAAGACTAACTAGATACCTTGATCTTCTGTAGAAATTCTGCTTCATTGACAATTTCAGATATCACACATAATGACACAGCAAATTATCTGAAACACGGACAATTATTGATAATGATCTTTTCAGTCATAATGCCACTATTTAGCAAAGAACATATAGCAAGACTGTACCAAAAGACTTGTACACTTCCATGAGTACCTATCATGCCAAGAGAAAAGCTGCGTTACTGGAGTGAAGTATCTACTTCCTAAATATGCTTCTTCCCCCCAGTGGCCAGGAAGGTTACCTTAGGAGATACACTGTTCTAACCAGTCTTCAAATCCATTTTTTAAAGTATGAGTTGAATACACCTGATAGAAATCACCAGCCACTGTGTTTCTATGCTGACGAACATGGCTCATTCTGACGTAACTGTGGCTACAGAGGATAGAATGCCATTCCATACTCATTTAAATCTGCTCTACCAGACAGAGCATCAGTTGTTAAAATTAGAAATGTTTGACAAAGCAAAACAGGAGAAAAATCTCTAAAAGCATATTGCAAGGATGGTCAAAACCAATACAGCAGCAGCACTGAAGGCCAGGCTCTGTTCCCACTTAGTACCATCTGTATCAAAGCAATGGTACTGTATTCACTTGAAATATGCTCAGTTCACACCAGCAAAACTGGGAGTGCAATCTGGCATTTCTTGGTATAATAACAATTTTGGAATCTTGCCCTGCTACTCAGTTGCATGCTTTATCAGTATTAACACAGAAGGTATGAAGGTGGGATGTTAGTTATTTTCAAAGCTTTGCTCACATCTTGCCAATTCTGTGTTTACTGTCATATTCTAAAGCTGGGGAAGGGAGGAGGACTTTTTATATTCCTCCTCCTTCCATGTGTTACTCTATGAAAAAATCTCCTGCCTGCCTATCATCACTTCATTTTTCAATGTCTCTCACACTAGCTTTGTTACTTTGCATACAAATTTGAATTGGTCATCAGCTGAAAATGTGAAGGCAGCATAAGGCAAGAGTTTCCACACACTTGGGTCCTTTCACGTCTTCCTTCTGTGTTGAATTCTGTATCTGATAACATGGAATAATTCTTCCTTATTCTGACAAGGTGGCTATTTGAGAGGTTGGTGAACACCGTATTCCAGCTACATTAAAAATGCAGGCTACTACAATTTGATCACTTTTACATTTCTCAAATAAAACCCCATTAGAGAGACAAATCATCAAGGTAGAGTTTGAGCAGTCAATGGAGAGTGTGACATGAAGCGGGTAAAGACAGCCGAGTGTTCCATGACCACCTTTTTATACTTTTGTGGGTCTCCAAGCACTTCACTGTTTTAAATCACATGATCACCCATCCTGCAAACGTAATATTCTGTATTTTATTAACTATAGTTTTATATCTCTACTATGTTTGCCTATGGGAAATCAGTAAATCAGAGCAAAGACTTCTGCAATTGATTACTGGGCAATAAACTGGCAGAGCAGTACAGCATAAATCAAGCTGATAGTTTAGGGGCTGGACATGAACCCGATTTTTTTGTTTGAGTCCCCCCTCCCAGTATTTCATTTCTCAGATCAAATTTAATCTCTCACTTAAATGAACTGGAAAGAATTTCTGGTATGCAATACTCACTGGGGCATTAGAAAGTACTGACATTTACATGAGATTCCTAATACTCCTCAAACATGTTGAAGTATTCAGGAGTCTACCAGTGAAAGAAGCAAGAACATTCTCAATGTAACATCTATTTTCCAGCAGCCCAAGACAAGGAAAAGGCTGCCTCTCTGAAATGCTGCCTACTGCTTCACACAGCAAAACACCTACGTGAGATTCAGCAACATACTTTGATAAATAATGTACTTACAGCATGGCCAAATGGATAAAAAAAATATTAAAAGCCTTACAAGTTCATTTTTATTAATGTATTTTTATAGTGCCTTCGTAATTCCTACTGCCATAATCCTGACACATAAAAGGAGGCGTAAGATTATATTATATGTTGATATAAGGGATATTACTAGATATACCTTAAAACGACAAATCAGCATTACATGGAAGTGCACCAAGAGCTGTTGTCTCAATTCTGATGAACTTAAGCCTTATTCAGGAATCTCACTGAACAGTGCTACAACATTTAAGCCAGTTCATACATGTATTTCTTATGCAGCATCCCACTGAAACAGTATGTAAAATTTCTTCTGTTCTGACAGAGGATCTGTTTTTAAATCAGCTCATTAAAAACCAACATCCCCAACATTCAGGAAACAAAGACAGTAAGAAAGCTGCTTCTCCCAAAGTTATCATTTCAGAGCAATAAAGTCTGCTGAGGGCTACTGAATTATCATCTGATCAGCAAAAGCAGGAAGCCAGTTACGCTACAGTTTACCAGACTACAAGATGTAAAAGTGCTGCTGAATATGAATAAAAAAAGAATTAAAATATTCACTCTGACCTTACAGGGACCAAGACTCCCTTTCTCCAAAGTTACTGCATGCCGAATAGCTGTTCTTCAATATCGAACGTTTCTCGAGGCATATTCAGTAACTTCTAACATAATCTTATTCCACACAAAAGGAAATTGGTTATTTGTATGTTATCCAAGGAAGGCTGAGTAATTCACTGTGGTAGGAAAGACCTCTAAAAATAAGTCACCTCTCAGCAGATTCACTCCCTTCCTGTCTGGGTTTGATTGCCACTGCATGAAAGGACAAAGCTTTAGGATGAACTACAGAGAACTTCTGTAATGATAACACTGCTCAAATACATTCATTTCATCCCTGCTCTGTTTCAAAGAATACAACTTCTAGGGGTGGAGCAAGCCAGTGACCCAACAGGATGTGCATGACTAGAGTACCTCGTGTGTAGCCTTCTGCTTTCATGTTTATTTTTGGATGTATTTTCCTTTGTGCTTTGAAACAGATTTTGGGGCGAGGTAGCTAGAACCACACTCGCTGATGCTGAAGAGGAAAAAACAAGTTCTTAACACGAAGAGTACTTCTTCCTACAGATATGTAGCATACCTTGGAAGTCTACAGTGTTATATCAATGATGAATAACTTTTTTCGCATTTGTTAGTGCTCCTCAGAGATGAAGGACAGGGACAACTGGTGCACAAAGGCATGTCACCAGTGATTCTCATAACCTCCTAGAGCTTCCTCATCAGGAAACTGTTCAGCTGTGTGAGAACCTAACCAGAGATACTATCATCTCCAAGCTGCTATAGCAGCTGTTGATAGAAAACAACTCTCCAAGGATGAGTAAGCTTAGAAGTTCAACAGATGTTCCCAAACAGGATGCTACTTCAACAGACAAAATACTAGGCCATTTTAACTGGTAATTGTACTTATCAGGACAATATAACTTGGTTTGACCAGCATTCCCTGACTGTTAAAATTTCAGATCACAGAAAATCTTTCTGTATTGAAAGGGTTGATTATGTTGTTCTGTATATTACAGGAGGCATCTTATTCTACTTTTGATAAAGAATATCCTTACTTTATTAACAGTAATTAATACACTTTGCTGCATATTATACTTTATGTTAACAAGCCATGTCTGTGAAACATTCCATCAACACAATTGTTTCATAGAGTAACACAGCTAATATAGGAAAAGCTACTTTTCAGTTTAAACAAAACTCAGAAAAGTCTGTAAATTCATAATATGAAGTTACATAGATTCTGAAAAGTCTATCCAAACTTAGAAATAGCTATGTATTGTATTTTGCTCTCTTCAAAGTAAATGTCACAGGGGGAAAAAAAAAAAAACAAACAAAAAAACCCAAACAAACCAAAAAGCACACCCCAGAACAAACCCAAAACTAACCTTACTCCAGTAGAAAATGTATTTTTTGCACTCCTATTTTTAATCATAAAAATACTACAGTCATAAAAGCAGAAACCATTTCAAGGATTCCAACCCTACAGTTTATCTAGATTGTTCTTAAACTACAGTATTACCTATTTTGGAATTACTCAACTACTTTTTATGAAGAAACTACTTCTTTATGAAACTAAATTCTCATTGTCTGAGAGTTGAAATTTGTATGCACTAGATTTTAGTTTTTACGATATCTGGATTGTGATGACACTGACATGGGTGCCTTTTCCCATTTTTCCCATGGCACTGCTGATATTAAGTATCTGTGGTCCATTCTTGACTTGGTGTGGGTTTTCATTAAAACAAATTTAAAAAGCCATCTGAATGGCATGTCATTGTATCAACAACTCTTTCCCCATATGGGCTTTGTCACAGCAAAGATATATGAATCTCAGGATAATGCAGATAGAACAATACAGCATCCACAACTTAACAAAAAGTTTCCCCTGAGGAAAAGTATTCCCTTTACTTCAGATAATACTAAAAAATGATTGCTGCTAATTTTGGGGGAATCTTCTTAAATAATTTTCTGTTTGTTTTGAATATTCTGTGTTTATCATACCTTAGCTGCAGTTTATGTAGGCTTTGGGATTTGAAGATTGCAAAGAAACAAATACTGCCTTGAAAAAAATAAATAACTAAATTCTACCTCAGACTAACCAGCAAAGCTGTATTTCATGGCATAATTTTCCACTCACTAAGAGTACAGGCATAGCTTCCTTGAAAGCAAGCACACCAGAATACATTAAAAGTTCACTGAAAAACTGCACATAAAAGGCAAAGAAGTACCACAAAACTGAACTGTGGTCTCTGACATGTGCAGCATCTAGGACATACTCTACCGCACAACTTCCTAAAACCTGCGATATACAAGATGTGTGCTAAGGTTCTCTATGATAGCTCCCAATACTTGCAACACACATGACCTTTTCCAAAAGCATCTATCATCAAAGAACTCATCAAAATCAGCAAAATTGTTAAACAACACTGTAGTAGTGATAGAAAACTACATTGGCATTTTTGTTTTAGAACAACTTTAAATGTTTGAAGGTTCAAAGTTTTTAAGAAAGGATCTTAACCTCCACTCCCCCAGTAGTTCTCATGGGAAACCAACAGATTGAATGCTTAGCAGGAAAGTCTCATACATGGGAGAAATGACTATCCTTATACCAGTTAAAAGTGAATTATAAACATGTTAATGAGAAACCTACAATTGGGTTTATTCTCCTCCATCATGAACTTATAAAGCACTATCTACATTAAAAATTTCTGACCACTGGCAAATGTAGCATATATTAAAACAGATGAGACCACTGGCATATTTAATTTCTCAATATCAGAGTATATTAAGGATAGACTCTCCCCATAAATGCTGGCAATAAAAGCATGTTTAAGGCTAAAAAAGCAACACCTGCTGTATGCAAATAAATTCCACCAGAAATTTCACCAAGTTATTTCATTAGAAGAGGCCCACAAGAAAGAAATACAGGAATATGTAATCATGCAGAATATGAAGCACTAAAAAGAAGAAAAATACATTCCTTTTTGTCCAAACTAATTTAAAAGGGTTATTACTTTGCTTAAAGTATAAATGTGCTTATATTTCATTACAAACACTTAGAAACTTAAATCACTTTTTCTGCATAAACTGCACATAAACTTGAACTTACCTCCCAAAGGGCTTTAAAGTCCTTCTGCTCAATTCGAAGGAGCTCACTGTATTCTCTCGTAACAATGGTAGCATGGCGAGGAGTGTTATCCAGAATGGACTCTCCAAAAGCAGTTCCTATTCCCAGAGTGCATATTGTCACAGCATCCTTTGAATCAAAATAAAAGGACACATATTAAATATTCCAGGATGTTTTAAGAGTCTTTATGTCACATTCACCAATAGCATTGCCTTAAGATTTTTCAACAATTTGCTTTAAAATAAAAGTGCCAACAAAGAAAAAAAAAATCAATATGCCAATTAACAACACAGGAAGCTTCAATGTGGAAGCAAGTAGTTCTGTTTACTACGACCACCAGTTGAATTAGACATTTCTGTGTACAAAGCAGAGAACAAAAGAGTCACTTTCACCTTTGGAAGAAAGTTATGACCTCTGTCCATCTACCTCTAAAGACTGTTGTGATTATGAGATTCTTTAGAAATGTCAGAGGTGATGAGAAGATAACTAGAATCAGAAATGCAATCATGGAATATAAATTTCTGCCCTATGTAGACTACCCACATTACAAAGAAAATTTAACTGTTTTCTCTGCTAACATAACTTCCAATTATAATATCCTCTTGTATTCATAATGCATTTCTCTATTGTGTAAGGTCTGTGTCCCGTGCAATCATACAGCTTAACCAACTCTTGGCCCTTCTGTTGAATATGCCATTAAACCTCTCAATTGTTAATGCATGCCGATTAGCCACCAGACTAACAAAAAAAATAGTATTCTTTTCACATAAGTCAGGAATTTCAAAAAAACTACTCAAGTCCAAAACAACCTGGAATAGAATATTCAGGATGGTCCCAAACATGAAGAAATAAGCCTGCGTGAGCACATGCTATTCAAGTGACAGAAAGATGCCTAAATCAAACCACTTTGGCCAGGAACTCCTCTGTAATAGTTCTAGTATAAATTATGAGCTTCTGTAGAGGGGAAAAAAAAAATTAAAAAAAAAAAAAAAATCAAGATTACTAGCAATTAAGTAACTTGCTGAATCAAGATCTTTAGATATATGTTCTGCTTAGGCTTACAAATTGCTATGTTCCTGAGCACAGTCTTGAAGCTGAATGATTACGTATGTCTCTTTCCAAGCTGGGCTTTAACTGACTGTCTTCTAAGTAATTAAAAAAAGATAGCAACAGCATTAGAAATTTAAATGGATACAGACTGTACTTTACTAAGGAAATCATACATGCACACAGACAAATACACATAAACTTATAAAAACACATGCTCATTTTACTGGATACAACATTAGAAATATAGTTTAATTCTAAAAACATAGGATTCATGAAATGTCTACAAAAAAAAAAGCAGAAAAATTTGTCATCCCATCCACTACATCCTTGTGGCTGATAATCCAGGAGAGGTGCATGAGCACATTTCAGCATCATTTTCTGTGTTTAAAATTGCATTGTTTTCCTTTCATGCATCTAATAAGTGGTAATAGGCAAATGTTATTAAGATCAAGTTAGTAGCTTTACAATTGCATTACAAAGACAAATGCCCATAATAGTCCAGTTCCCTGAACCATAGCAAATTGCTTTTGCACAGATATTACCATATAAAATCATGTGTTCAGGAAAACAAAATCAATTATGTCTTAGAAAATATCAAGGAAGAATTTACCAACTGTCAGAAATAAATTTTCAAGGAAGGCAATTATAAACAGGCACTGTCTAAACGAGAGAATATTTGGGAATGAGTACCCAGAAACCTAAATAGAAGTCTCTACAATTAGCCTAAAATATAGGCTACACATAAAAGTTCTGCCTTAACAAGCTTACCTTTCAGATCTGAAACAATGTATGCATGCTACTATACTCATAACTGCAGTCAAAATAGCTACAAATAAAATGTATTATATACTGCTCATACAAGATTTAATCTCCAGATCTCCAATACATTATTCTAAACTTTACTTGGAAAGATCAGATAAAAGATCTCTGTTTAGGGCAGAATAACCAAATAACCTGAAAGATAAAGAAACTTTTCCATATTGTAAATAAGCAACATTTACATCTTGTAGCTTCTTTCTCACTCCCTTCCTTTGCTCCAAAAAAAACCAAACTCCTTTGAAACACCTCACCTTTTTTTATTCTTTACAGCTCTGAAGAATGTATCTTTAAAGACAGAACACAGAAGAAAAGGAAAGGTGTTGGTTAAGGAATCAATCACTTCCTAAGACAATCAGAACGCAGTTGTTCAGCCTAAGAAATAAACTAACACTTGTGGGGTGTCAAGTCAAGGAGCTGGAATAGTCCCTTCTACGTTCATTAAAGTCCAGGCTTCTATCAAGTGATAGTTCTTTTAGGCTTTTTCCCTAGCCATTGTTGCTTTCCATAAAGATTCAGTTTCACAGCCAGCTAGGGAGCAAGCCCATCTGTCTTCTTAAAGACTTCAGAGCCCCATTTTCCCTCTACCCCTTGTTTATACATCTCCAGCCTCCTGGGGAATCAGGTGTGCATCTCCTACTACACCTGTTAACCTTACAGTCAAGAATCTCCTGCTGTTCAGTGTAGACTTCAGGAAGATTGCTGGCAGCTCAAAACTCAGTTTGCTGTTCCCCTCTGCAATCCCAGGAACAGCAGGGAGTTCTAGCTGCTGGTAAGCAGCTAAAATTCACACAGCTATTTAAAAGGCAGTATTAGAGACTTAAAAAGATGTGATTGTTTCCATTGCTATCTGTCCTCTGAACGCACTATCAGATGTGTTATAAAAAAAGGATCATAAAATGGTATGCTCAAATCAGATGCTGTTTGTTCAGATTCACTGACTCTCACTGACAGGTGAAACACATGCAGTGAAAGAGCTGTTAAACCTTCTCCCCCCATCAATCTAAAACATTATTGAATTTTTAAGACCATTCTATGGAATAGATGAGCATCAGAAAAAAAGCTCTGCCTTATTCCCTCTGCTACCATCTCAAGGCACATCCCTCCATGCTCCTCCCTGACTTGCAAAACATTTTGTTTTCCACCCTGGCAAACAGAATTTTTGTACTGTGTGTAAACAAAATCATGATGTCTGAAAGAGAAATAAAGAAAATAGGTTCAAAAAGAAAAAATGAGTGCTAGGTTGAAAGGGATTTGGGACTTTTCATTGAAATATTATTCAGTATTTTGTTTGGTTGGTTTTAATTTCACCATTTTTCCGCACCTTGTACCTTTATCTTCCCCCCGCATTTGTGTCTGTCCAGGACTCCATACCATCTCCATCTTTAATTGGAGATCTGCAAAAGCTGGCATTTTGAAAAGTTTGCTTACTATTACTTCAACACACTTCAGTTTGCCCCCAGCAAAAACTTCCTTTTGTAACAGAGAAACCAAAGGATACAAACGGAAGTAAACTATCTGTTCTGTTAAGTGATTTTCCTGTTCTATTACCTCCACTAGAGTATGTTTCAGCCATCCAGATAGGAAATCCTTCACAAACTACTTTTAATGATAACACATCTTCCCATTCCAGAATTGCAGTTTCCCAACATATGTTAGGTCATCCTTTTTACACAAGACAAGATGATTTGCTTAAAGTAGGCATTATGCTTCTAGAACTGTGACCAACATCTCTTCTAGTTCCTAATTAAAATATTTACAGATCAGACTAACTGTACCGTAATAACATACTCATTATCTCCATACGTTCCTATGAAATCCTCTAAAAGCAACCTGCAACGTCTTGGACTTCTTCCTAGTAGACAGAGTGAAATTATTTTTCTATATTAACTCTCAATAAGCTAAGTTCAAACCCAGAATTAGTACAACCACAACACTATGGAGCCCAGCATGGGCCAACACACCCTGCTTCTCAGTTGAGTACATTAGTCCAGTGAATCTCTGTGTTACAATGGGTAGAGCAGTTCTCATGCTCAAAATAAATAATTTAATGCTAACTTTAATTTTATTTAATATTTACACTGCACTACAGACTGACTACAGTACAAACCTATGTCATGGCTTCACATTATTTCATCTCCAGAACATAGTGTCCATTTACATGCATCCATAAGGGCAGTTACAGGCAGAAAGCAGTATTGCAAGGACTGACCTGTTTTTAAGTCCCTTCCCTTGTTTCCACTTCATCTTAGAGCTACGAAATTATTCCCCTTCCTGTGTGGATGCCTGAACCTCCTTCTTCACAGTCATTCTTTTCAGCAACCCCACTAATTTACTCGGCTTTTGATCCCCGGCCCTCTGCATCTTCCTACAACTGATGCTGCTGTACCACCTAAGCAACCACAGCTCCTCCTTTAAAGCTTTTCTAAAAAAGGCATGTGAAGTCAATGCCCTCAGTTCAGTTGGATCTGTTTTTAAAAACTGATCAGCTTAAAAAAACTCCACCAAAACACAGGCAAGATAAACTTGCAATAGCCCCCATCACAGACTATGATTCAGCTGGCAGACTACAGAAAAACTGCAGATTAAAATGCTATTTGGTCTTTGTCTTTCTTCTCTTCATTCCATCCATTTTACCAGGTGGGAATATAAATCTTAATCATTTGGGGTGAAAAGCTCAGAATGTAATTCAGTAAAACACAATGTTGCAGAATCTGACAAAGATGTCACACTGATGCTTTTGTCATAATGCATTTATCCCCAGCTTTATTCTGAGACATCACCATCAGCTATCTTTCAGAACCTGTTAATTGTCAAAACAGTTTAAAAATTAAACATAGACAGGGCAGTCAGCAGTATTTTTAAGACAACACTAAACTAAAAATATCTTTAAGAGGAGCTTTCATTATATACCTTGGTTGTAACATCAGGTAGGTAACAGTGTCAAATAAAAATTAAATTCAGAATCTGTTCATACATGAGGGTAAAGACCATTCTGTGAATGTGAGGGTATAGACCATTCTGTGCCAGATTCTAAACAGGCTGTGTTTTCTGTTTATTTTGAATGGGACTTACTAAATCTCTGTGTGACTTTTAAGCACCATATTTATCATATTTGTTACAAACAAGTTGAGGCAAGTCTGAAACAGTTCATTACACTTACCACTGCAATTCATAGTGTGACCTTTTTACCTAAAAAAATGAAGCTCTCTTCAGTCCCTTCTTGATTGTTGAATACTCAGAAAACTCATAAATAATTTACAGAAAGCAGACCAGTCACCATTCAGGAAGTACTGGATGGGTAATGCTGTCAGATCGCTGTATCCATTTCAATGGCAAATGAAATTACTATCATGATCAGCAGCAGCTAGCATATTTTAGCACCTCAGTGGAACAGAAGTAACAGTAACAGAGAAATCTGCTCTGGTCAAACTCTTCAAACCAGGTGTATTGTAAACGGCTGAAGGTGATTTTCGAATGAGCCATTTTAGGATCAAACATTGCCCGTACTCTGTTATGTATTCTAACACTGCCCTCTTGTGACACAATACAGTTTTGCAAGCAGTCAGAAAGGATTTTTCCAAACCAATATGAAAGCAAGGTTTTATCGAGGAGGTCCTAAATATGTGTGTTTGTCTTCATTAAAATATTTAAATCAGTATATGGGATGCTTCCTCTTATGAAAATAGCAAATAATAAGTAATTTTAATATTTCTATGAATTCTCAACTTGGTCCTAATTAGTATTACTAACATTTTCTGTGAGAAATCACAGGTGGCTACATGCATAAGCTAATGTGCAGCAAGAATGTGTAGGAATTAATACTTCACTAGCTACACTGAAGTCTTGATCCATTAGTGCATCTAGATATAATTTCTATTGCAAGACATGTAACCACATGCCTCTGTAGGAGCAAAGACCACAAGGACATTCTTAGTAAGCACCAAGAGCGCAATAACCTACTGCACTTTTAATGGAAGAAACTACCAAACATTAAAGGTGTCTGCACAAACAGTTAGCAGATGGTAGCTGCTACACAACACATTTATTGCCAGGCTTCCTGAAATTTAAGTCCCCCAGCTAGAGAAACAAATACTTAGTAAAAGTGTGACTAATATTTTTCATCAAGAGAATTGATTTTTCATATTTACATTAACACTGTAGGCATCCTCATATAATCGTAGGATTATATTCAAGCTGCAAGAAAACTCAGGAAGTCATCTAGTACAACCTCCTGCTCATCTTAAGTATTAAAAGACTCTTAGTCATGTCTAAAGACGTTTTAACCAATAGGAACCTGAATACAGAATTAGCTTCTTTCTTCCTAGAAAAGATGGCGTAGTCCTTCTGTACTTCTACATCAGTCTACAAACTACTAAACTTGAAGCTTCTGTATCTCTTCTGCTCTGCTGGAAGTTTCTCATTAGCAAACACTTCAAGCTCAAGAATGACCAGCACCATGACAACAAGGAAGCACAGGCAAGACTGGAACAGGGCACCCAGGAGTTAAAGGCAGGACAAGGAGCAGGAGACCAAGGATGGACAGGGAGGGAAATGGTATAAACACCAAGCTGGAGCAAAACCAGAGAAAATGTTGGACTCAAATAGTATTTAGGAGTCCCCAACCACCAAACTTATCCAGCACTAGAATGGTTAATGAGCTGCTGTCCTTTTGGCAAGGAGGCTGTATCCTATGGCAACTAGGCAGTGGTAAGAATTCAGTTCATTGTTCCTGTGAGAGGGAAGCGTGAGGTTAAGAAATTGCTGCAGAATATCTGTCCTGGGTTCAGCTACAGCAGTCATTTTTTCTCCTTCTTAGTAGCTGGTGCAGTGCTGTGTTTTTGACTTTCTGCCTGGGAACAATGCTGGGAACACTGATGTTTTTAGTTGTTGCTAAGTAATGTTTACTCCGACTGAGGACTTTCTCAGTCTCATGCTCTGCCAGGGAGGAGGGGAAGCTGGCTGGGCTTAAACCACGACAATATAATTTCTAGAACTATATGAACAGAGTGAATCTCAACAAGCAGAAAAAAATATTTACATTAGATTTCTTAAAAGGCTGAGCTGTTCCAACCTCCATTTAATGGGATAAATCAACACTCCAAACAGATTCTTAATTTAACTTCCACATCTAGAACACTCTTGTGGATATATTTCTTTCTGATTCAGTATTGATCCTTAACGACAGTGTAGTGCCATCTTTTGGCAAACACTGGAAAATATTCCTGATTGCTTTAGACCTGCACAGAAAAGGACATCATAAGAGCCCAGTACCGTTCCAAATTGTGACAATACCGATGACAGCCAGGCCATGTTGAGAACTGCTCAAATTAAGCTAATTATACTTTCAATCAGTCTCTACTTATTACAGTGAAGAGGTTGCTAAGAATAGTTATATGAAAGAAGTTCCTTTCGTATCTATCATTTCACTGTAAGAAGTAGAAAGACCCAGTGCTCACACACTGTCCTGGCTTGAATTCTGATCCAGTTTCACTGGTGATGCAGTGTTCAGCAAAGTGAAAAATTCAATTTCTGCTATGAGCCATAAACCTTCCCCAGTCAGCCAAACTTTGGGCAAAGAATAAACCACCACCACTCCCTACGCATGGTACATTTAATCAAGGTGGGGAATAAGGTCCTGGGTAGTTATACCATCCATGTGAAGGCATAGAGTCACGTGTCAGAGGTCCAACTTCATGCTGAGCTACATGATGGGACAATCCCAGATTTCAAAGATGGGAGCAGGGAATGGAACGTGATGCCTTCCCAGAAGACTCAGCTCACAGCAAGAAGTGCGTGACTTGACAGCATGACATTAGATGACACAGGCGGGAGACTCCCTCCAGGAAAAATATCTCATCTTTCTTTTTTGTATTTACTCTAAACTCCTAATTTTAAAATCCAGGAGTGCCAAGATACTGAGAAACTGCTTGTAATTTGGTGGGAATTTCACTTGTTCTTCTATCTCGTAACACTAAATAGGTATTGTCTCCAGGCTACTTGTCTAACACGGCACCAGTTCCAATACTCTGTAATACTTTCAGATCCTTGCACTGGAGACTGCAGTATGCTGTTATTAGACTGCACTGTTGGTGGGGTTTGAACTTTCTGAATAAGGACTGAATTAAAATATTTCCAGTGAATGAATTAACAACTCTTAGATCTCCAGCTTAATTTCATATGGCTCTATTAGGAAAGACAGAGAAGTCTTGCTTCATATTAAAATGTAGACCCCTTTCCAGAGCATTACATTTCCGTTTTCTTCAAATCATTGGCATGATTTGCCCCCATGGACAAAGGACAACTGAGACTAAAGCAGGCTCAGAGAAACACGCATGTGATAAGACAAAATATCTGTAGATATATGTTATCTACTCCAGTCATACCCTTTCTTTTTACTGCTGACTGGATGGTTTCAATTAAAAATTTATTTTACCTGGTGGTTGCTTGTATCAGAAACCTTCACATCCAGTGATCCTGTGAGAACAGCATACCAGTTCGTCCCAATATCACCCTGACGAAACACTGGAAAGATGAAATCTTGTAAATAAGAGCTACCTCTGTAAGTTCAGCAACATTAACAAATATTTTCCCTCATATTACTGTACTACTGTAGTCACTTCTGGCAGTATAGAATTTGCCATGTCAGGCTACTTACTTACTATTCCAATAACATTTACAATTACACTAGAAATCACGTATTTTAGTAAACTGGTTGATACACTATAGAAACAATGAAAATACATAGAATTGCTTCACTCTTCTTCCCAGTTTGCTTCTTTTTTACCACTATCTTAGTTAACAAACAAAACAAACAAAAAAACTTTCTGAACAATGTCCCTCTGAAATTCAGAAACTTCCAATGCAGATACAGCTCCCACTGACTTCAGTAAGAGTTCTGGCTGAAAAGCAACTGCAAGACTTTGATGTTCAGGTATTCCAATTGTGTGATTAGAGTATCAGAATTCCTATTATTCTAAGCAATCCCCAGTGCTGTGTGCCTAAAGTCTGCCAGATTTACCCAAGGGGTACCTAAGACTCTACTAAATTCCACAGGTCTCCACGAGCTATTCCCCTGGTACAGCTCTGGGAACTCACACATTACCATCACAGGACCATCACTTATTTCCATCTCAGCTTCACAGATGGAGCACAGCTGTCTACCTTCATGTGGCAGACGGGCTGCCAGAGCAGGCACAGAGCTGTTGCACCCTAAAGGAGTATGCACCTCTGAAAATCTGTCTTCTGTTATCCTGAGTGACTGCAAACCACACACTATTAGTGATATGCCTAGGTGATACACTTTTGCCCCTGACATCAAAAATGCACCTACAAAAGAGATCAATAATACATTTACAGGGAAGAATGGGACTTAAGTGCAATGACTTGCTTCCAATCTTTCAACAGAACAGTGGCAGAGTCCCAAACCAAATAATGTGTGCCTTGTTACCATAGCTTCACCGCACACTGTATTTGTAGAGCGAGCAGCACTTTAGTCCTGCCTTCCCCCATGACTATGACTGTAAACATTCTTCTGGCAGTTCCACTGATTGTGTTCTCTCATTGACCTCTTAGAGACATTTCCAGCCTACCCCCCTTTTCATCTGCATAAAATAGTTCATTATATGAAGCTTTCTTACATGTGATTCCTTTTTCCAGATTTTCATAATATCCACAGAGACATATCTGCTGGAGAAGGTTTGGATGAAATTTCTCAAAAGCTTTCACTTCTTTCAGTCGTGTGAATATTATATCTACATCTTCACTAGAGCGTTCCAAAGGTCTGCAAGAAAACAAAGGACAAAATTCCAAAGGGCTTTATCAGAGAAACACCCCACCTGCATGCACCAAATTTACAAATGCTTGCAGCACATGTTATACTATAAGATAAACCAATCAAAATGTATTTTACAGGTACATAATTAAACTCTTCCAAAACATCCTAACAACTGCCCATTATCAACTTGAGCATGATTATTATCATTTTGACACAGGCAGAGTCCAGAAGCACCACTTACCAACAAAGTCCTGCTGTAGCAATTACTGTGAAAGTATATATGATGATACAGTCCTTATTCTAAAGAGCTTGGAATGATATATAGTTTTAAGTTTGTAATGGAACAAAAAAACCCAGATGTCTAAACATACAAGAGGTCTGTGAAATCAGTGCCCAAAATAGAAATTCTCTACCTGGCTAAAAGAAAAAGCCTTATATATCAGCAGTAACTCCTATACCCACATTTCTCTTCTGCATTTTGCTGGGTACAAACTAATTTGAAGGTTCTAAGTACATTCTTTTTCATGTAATTCCTGTCTCTTAATGTTGGACAAACTGAATATGTGAGTGAGAATCTAAACTGTTCATTGGTAAGTGTAAAGAGTTTTAATTCAAACATTTAAAATATTTAAACCTATGATAGTAACAACTTCAAAAAAAACCACAGATTTCAAGAAAAATGAAATTGTAGAACTCCCTCCAACAAAGTAGCATGTGGACCAGCAGTTTCAGCAGGCTCAGAAAACTACTATGTATTTGTGAAACTAAAGTGAATTAGCTCCATAACATACATTTTAAATGTGATTATCAAACATTATGAATCAGCAGGTAAGACAACCACTAGCTGACAGCATTAGAAAGAACCTTTCATAGCAGATTAAATGCCTACCACTACACACAGAAAGAAACACAAGAACATTCCTAAGAGATCATCTGGATCAGATGCAGAAATCATTCATGTATAAAGGGGTACCAGAACGATAGACAACTGTCATTGATCATTAGACCTATCACTCATTCAAATGCTGTTGGTTAATTTTACTGACAAAAACGTTGTTTTAGCCAGTGGACAAGCTTCTAAATGAACAGAAGTCAGGTGGTTTACAATGAACAAAGGCTAAGTTCACATATACATATCTTTATCATCTTACTGTTACACCCACAGTATAAGCACTCCTTCCAACAGGATTTTTTTTTGAAAGATTCCTCTTTGGAACCAAAGACTTAAGGTATCTAATTTGTCCCAGATCCTAATCACATTGAATCTCTGTCTCTCATCTTTCTTAATAAATTAAGTCTAGGAGGGATTAAATCTCTGTTCTCATTTATACTCCAATTTATCCTTGTATACAGTTGCTTCTACATCACAGTGACATCCTCTTGCCACCTCAAACCACAACCAGCTAAAGCAGCTGCCTTTTGAAGTATTTCAATTAAGATTTTCACCTGTTCCTTTTTTTCTTTTTTTCACTCTGCACTAGCTGACAGGTACTAATAAGCATTAAATCTCTTGTCAAAATCCTTTTAAGAAGATTAGGATGTGCAGCTTGCAAACAGATTTAAAATCCGTTTATACAAGATCCCTACCCAAACTACACTAGCACTTGGAACAGTAACTCCCTTAATTTATGGACTCTTAAAATTAACAGCAAGACGCAACAAGAAAAAAAAAAAAAAAGAAAAAGGGAAATAATTCTGAGAATATCTCCTTTTCCTAGATAAACTGTGTCTAAGACTGTTTCATACATGCAACTGCTCATACTGACTTTGTTCAAGTCCATCAGTTCATTTGCATAGAATTGACTGTAGGATCTCAGTGTTTAGTAGTGTTAGTTGTTTGATGCAGCTGAACAGGGAAAAAGCAAACAGGGTTAGCAAACAACATGCATTGTGTTGTACAAACTTAAATCAACACTGTTCTCTCAGTGCTCTTTTTGAAATGCAAGTGCAGAAATCTCTTCTGCTCTGCTCCTGTCAAAACAAAATTTGGGGGGATTTAATTCACAGACTGTGTAGCTTTTTTTCCTGAGAGTTGCTGAAGACTCAAGATACAGGGTTTCCATATAGTTCAGAAGAAGGTGAGAGCAGGGCTCACTTCAACTGATGTGGCAAGGAGCGTCTTGTGCCAGACAGATGAACTGCAGGAAAAGCTCTTTCTTCCAACAAAACTGTTTCATGACCCCAGTAAAGCAAGTCATGACAGAAGGAAAGCATTCTCACAGGTAGCTAAACCATGCTTTTCAGAGTTGCAAACATCAGCACAGCAGCAATAAATCAAACTCCATATTTATTGGGAAAGACAAATTAAAGTCATGTGCTCCTAGTGGCTCAGTAAGTAGCTGAGCTGCAGCATTTTGTATTAGCAACAGCTACTTCCACTTGGAGTACATGAAGTGGGCATTTCAAGGGGGACACACAGTCATGCTCTAAACAAAAAGAAGAATCCAAACTTCTAAGTAATATGCATAGTAGTAATCTGAAAATTGTCGTATTCCTTACAACATTTCTTAATAATTCAGTACTGCAAACAATTTGTTCCAATAGCCTTTCTTCAAAATACACTGCATGTAATATTACTGTATGCAACTAAATTTCCATAGCCAGCATGGAAACATACAAGGACCCTTAACTATACCCAGGAATAACAATTGTCTCTCAAATGAGACACACAACATCTGGTGTAAAAATTGGCTGTTTGGTTAAGATCATGAATAAGAATCCAAATAAACTAGGATCCAAGTTGTTTGACAACAAAATGCCTTTGGATTTGATCAGAGCTCCTGAGAAATGTCCTCAATGTTTAGAAGTAAGGAATCCACTAACACTAGGTATCCCAAGCTGAGGCATAATTAATTCTTACTAGGACATGGAATTTTGCCTGTGTAAAAACTCCAGATTGCAGCGTAAAAGTAATAGTAGTAGCATTCAAACTCATTTCTATTAAGAGCTTATAATCTATGACAATGAGACTGGCTTCAAAAGGACAGTTTTACTTAGTTAGAAAGCATAATAAAATTCCCTGACATTCGTTAACTGCTTTTCCACATGCCTGTAAAAATCAGGCAAAGTTTGACCACTTTCTACAAACCACCTTTTAGTAAAATTATCATCATTGCAACCATTGTCATCATCACTAAATTAACATTTTTGAATCTATTTATGCTGCCAAATCTTGTTTTTTATTTCCTAAGTACAAGCTGCCTAGCATGGAACACCATGAGTACAAGAGAACATAAATTTACTTCTTCATTGCAGTTATCTTACTATATTGCTGTAAACTTGGCTTTTTAAAAGTACAGTTTTTATGGAATAACATTTATTAAATGGAATAACATTTAAACAGCCAATATTATAATAATATATTCCTTAGAAGATTAAAGATTAAACCTATTAATTAGAAATGTACTACTGATGACAGATGCAGAATTTAATGTCACTGTAGTCACACTGATGGGAGGCAATGGTATTAATTCAGAAAAGAACCATTCCCCAAAACAGAGAGGTGTGCTGCAAAAGTCAATTCGCAGGAGGTGAATCTCCCTGCACTACCTACATGGCTCCAATAGCCTCTGGAAAGACTGTATCAAAGCACCACTGCTGTTCACTAGAGAGCAATCCCACTGAGTTTAGCCCCCATCTGCTAAGCTAGGACTGATGAGGATGTCCTTCTGTTGTGTTCTGTGACATTGATGTTGTTACGCTACTGAAGTGTTCCCTCACTGCTGATGCTGCAGAATTATAACCGGATGTCCATGAGCTAAGATGTTAAAAAATGCATTTCAGTGAGACTTCAGCTACCACTGGATTTTCTGCTAAAGCTTCTGTCCTTTCCTAAGTGTACTCCAGTTTCTGAACGCTCTAGCCCAATGTATGGAATAGAACCATAGATGAATCTAAAACTGTGGACAAACCTCCTAAATCAATTAAAATTCTTCAGCTCTCAACAGTTTGGTAGAGGTATGAGCTATAACAGAAGTATTTTAAGGCAAGGACATCCTTCCTGAACAAAATCTGTGACTCTATCCAGCGAAGCACCCACTCTCTAGGCTGCCCCACCTAATTTAAAATAAATGTTAAGTAAAACAAATTGTGGAGATGTTACATTTTTCTTCATCTTTTTTACTTAAAAAAAAAAACAAAACAGCTTCTTACCCCTTTTTTCCAACTTCTCATCATCTTTGTGGGGTAGCTGCTGCTAAATCTCAATTTTCCTTAAGTCTGCAGGGTACAAGCCCGGAAAGAGCTTTAGCAGCTGTTGTAGTAACTACGCTTCACTAACTGCCCTGGCAACCGTAACTGAGTAGGTATTATGCCATGACCATAGCAAATGTCAAGACCAAACGATGAAGGAGGAATGACTGATTTGGAAATTAAAACTTCATAGTGGGTATCTCTTACCATGAAGGATAGTGCATGAGTGACATTCCTACACCCTCCCTCCAGTCTTCAATTCGATTTTCCCTAAATTTGTACCTGAAGAGGGCACTGAGCTGGCATCACATTTCAGTGCTGCCCAACTGAGGTGGGCATTTCCAGTGTTGCAAAAGCAGGGCTACAAAATGATCGGTAAGAGTATTTATTTTCACAAGCCTTTATGCTTTGTTTGACCACTGAACACTTTATTCAACTCCTTATTTTTACTACTAATTTGCCTCTTCAAAGCATAGTAAGTTTTATCCGGCAGTAATGTTTTCATACAAGGCATCATCTATCTCCTCCTTCCACTCCTTCAATACAACATCACAGCATATGCATATAAGTGACAGCATCAATGCTAGTTATACATCTCTATTCAATTAGGTCAATAAGGCTTCTTTAAAAGATATTTTACCCCTCATTTACTTGGTTGTGAAGCTTTTAGGCATGTCTTTTAGAGAGATAAAACAATTTTTCTTGACAATGTCTGCTTGACTATCTGGAAAAGGAGATCATAAAATAAAATCTGCCAGAAGTGTATTTTCAAAAGGCTGTTTCATATTTTTAAGGGCAGACTATTCAGGCTCAAAGTTGAAATACAGACAGAGGATAATTGCTACAATTCCTGACATACACATTTTGGGCAAGTATTCCTGTTCATGTGAGTCATGTACAGCTTTATAAAAGAAACTATTTTGACGGTATTGAGAATAATATTTGAATGTTTATGTGTGCTATGAAAGACTCTCTAACCTAGAAGTAAGAAACAAGTTGGAGGTTTTTGTTTTGTCTTTATCAAGTTTATCTAACTATAACCTATTACTTTCTCTGCTATATGTCCTTTTTTTAGGTTCTTCCTCATAATTGGTTTGACACTTGAAAAAGAAAAAAAGAAAAGATGCGTAATTTTACGATCTTTGCCAAGATGACTCTAGAATTTTAAAATGTTTATTTCTAGACCATCTGTTAAAAAATCTGAACCCTGGTCTAAGTGAATGAAAACACTGAAGTCTATTTCCTTCCCTTGGTCTTTTCAACTCTTTAAAAGGGCAATCTTGCATTTCAGACAGCAATGAATAGCCCATAAAGGATGGTCAGATACGATGTATTTGTTCCACTGGTGAGGCTGTTTGTAGAAAACACAGCAACACACTATGTAATAGACAAATAAAACTAGTTCATCTCTGAGTTAAAACCAAAACATCTATTCAAAGATGCAAAGGCAAACTCTATGAGCTGGAAATTACCAGTAACCACTACCATGGACCATTTGGTGAATTTTAATAGCATTTTTAAAGTATATTCTGCTTTGAAACATGAGCAAGGAGAAAACAGCAAGGAATACCACTGAAACCAGATCATTCTTCTGTGGTATCTGTACTTTCTCTTACTCTTTCCTGATACGCTGAAAAGCAAAGCAGAAGGATGCAGAAGAATACCAGTACCAAGATACTGTTTTCCCTAAGTGAGAGGAGGAGCTCTCTCCTCCAGGTTCTTTGACTTTCAATTTCTCTTTGAGAAAGGCAAGTTTAAGACAGGGATACTAGTGGCATAACAAAGCACCTTAGACCTGTGGTAAGAGACTTAAATGCTAAATATAAATATAAATAAAGTCACTTTTAATCTGAATGTCCAGATAAGGGATTACTTCCATGGAGACAGAAGGCAACCAATTCTCCCCAAGACGCACTTTGCACTTGTTCTGGTAGTATTACCAAATCCATGTTTTCAAGATTGCCA
>NW_009924981.1:0-5901 GCF_000696875.1 Nestor notabilis | reverse complement strand
TCTTTCCCTTGTCATGGGAAAAGCCTCAACATGAAGCTTTCAAACAATAATCAAATTACAATTATTTTCTTTTTATTTCCATTCTGTGAGACCTTCGGGTTCTAGTTTTCACGTTTCCTCTGATACACAGGAAATAAAATGCTATTTAAAGCCTGTTCCCTAGGATTCTTATCCATACAAACCATTCCAGAGTTAATAAAAAAAAGAAAAATAATAAAAAAAGAAAGCAACACAAGAACAACTGCTGATGCCTAGTTTTCAACAAATTACTACTGTCACTTCCACTCAGAACCCCTGTGGTAATCTCTCATGTCCTGCTATGCAAGGTACAAGAAATAATCTACGCAGGTACTGACTGACCAGCCAGTTAAATGCAGACCAACTGGGTGACAGCTGCACATACAGAATTTGTAATAACTGAGTTCTGTCTTTCTCAGTAAGGGCTAAAAGAATGCAAATATGGGGGACTTTCCTTTACCTACACCCTCAACTCATTATTACCATACTCAGTTGTATTTGTGCCTTCAACTCATTTTGGCCAATGCACTGGAAAATTGTTGGAGGGTTAGACAGAGCAATGAAGGGCACTTCATTTCTTTACATATCCTGCTCTACAAATTATGAATCCTTCCAATATGTCTATTTTTAGATCTGTATGAATAGTAGAAAGGCAAAAATGCATTTATTAAGTAATGATATACATAAAGGTTTGTCTCAAGTTTAAACTACACTACCTGAACAATACAGCTATAACAGGAAACAAACCATAAAAAAATACACTTTTTTCACCTTCATACGTTCTTTAAAAAGCCAAAATACTTCAAGAGAAGAAATAAAATTGCAAGTAAAATTTTTCCTTTCATTTATGAAAATTTTTATGTATGGTGAATACTTTGCAACCAAGGTGTGACTAAACCTCATTGAATAAACCCTCTCATGTTCATAAACATGAACTGGAGCTCATAACAGTTAAAATTCCATTTGAGAGAAGTAGATCTGGATGAAATTACATTAACCAGCACTGTAGCTTCATAATAGACATTAAAAGCACTTTAATATGAAGACAGACTCTGAAATACACTGCAAATGAAATTTATAATTGAACAATATGCACAAGTGATGACATCCTTTGATTCGAACTCTGGCCACTGCCATTCACCAATACCGTATGTTAAATGCGCCTTCACCTAGTTAGGCTCTGTATTGTTACAGCTAATGCAAATTTAAAGCTTACAGAAACTATGACATAACTTCTACAGAATTACATTGGCATACATTTTGACAACTGCTGAATTCAAAGATGAAGTGGAAAGTCAGTTTAGGAAACGTTCATTGAGGATATTGATAAAGCAAAAGGAGTGGTGAGTGATCACACCAAACAGTGCAGAAAACACTAACAGGACAAAGGAAGTATTGTAAGAATGATGATCTGGTTAAATGCAGCAAATTGTAAGATGCAGATGGAAACAGATGTCACCCTGGGTAAGAAAAATACTTGTATTTGAAAAATATCTGGCACCAATTGACTTTAACAGCATGATTTCAATCAGGCGGTGTGTTGGGGTTTTATTTCTTTGATGGAACATGAGATTTTGTGATAAAAGAAACTTATCTGCTCAGAATATAGGATTTTAGAGATCAGATCCTAACAACATGCCAGAAATAACTCAGGCAATGACAGTTTAGACATGTTTCCAGTATTATCTGCTAAGAGAAAACTTACAGTTGCACAAGTACCACACCAATCATGTGGCCACTCCACAAGACTACCAACTAAATCTGAAATATCATGACCTAATAGGCATATGCACTTGCTAGTTTGCTCTGGTGGGCCCTGACAATGTTTATACACATGCATGCTAGGGCAATCACTTTCTCTTCCTCTTAATACCTGTCCATAGAACAAGCGTGTAACTTACTGCAATCACATGTAACAAAAGGAAGCTGATACTAGAAATGTCTAAGCCCATGAGCAGAGAATAAAAGAGCTGCAATTTGTTTTGAATACAACTCTTGCTCTCACTGTGACTTACTCTGAATTCATATATTCAATAAAATGTACAGACCTACAAGCTTATGGTAGGCTATATTAACAGTTATTTCAGTCTCTCTGAGGAGATACAGGAAGAAAAAGGGCTTTTTTAATATTCATTAAAGACTCCACCTTTGCACTGGACTAGAAAATGAGTTGCATGATGCGGAAAGACAAATTTGCTATTATTCACCACTCAGAAGATTGCACCTTTGCATGAGCGCTAGAAAGCATTTACGCTATGTCTATACTGCTCTGTTTCCGAGTTTCCACACCTACCACAGTGCCTGCTGCTGCTATATCCCCACATAGACTTGATCCAAGCTACATACAGAAAGAAAATGCCAAGCATGGAGGCCAATAGGAGCTGCAGCGTACGTCCATAATTTTGTTCAGATCTAAACTCCCTGGAAATGGTAGTGTTATTTCTATGGATTTGTTACAAGTAAAAAGGGCGGAAATTTAAAATATATATGTCAGTGTTAAGTTTTACCATAAAACTTTGCATAAAAAAGTTTGCATAAGAATAGATTTTAGGCAAAAAATTTATGCAATAAGATTTTATGGATAAGTTTGCATAAAAATAGATTTTAAAAGTACATAAAATATCATCATAAAGCAATTGTAAGATATTCACAATATTACCTGAATATAAATCTATATCCCATTATCTTTGACGTAGTTATAAGTCACAGAGGATGACAAGCATTCTATATATTTCTTTTATAACAATTCTTTCAGAATATCAGTTCTTCATTCTAGCCCATATATCTGTAGTATATCTGTGAGTATATCTGTATACTCACAAAAGGCCTGTTGACTACTAAGCACATACAAATAACTTACATCTCAAACATACACTACAATAAATTAAAATTTAATTCTAATACGTTGCTGCTACATAGCTTCAGTCTGAATTTACACTCATATCTATAGGAGCCTGGCTTAAGGTACAGATCTGAGACACTATCCTGTATGTGTTATTTTGGTTTTGTTAGATGGAAATGATTCGAGTCAAAAGTCTAACAAGGATGACAAGGATATAAAAGCTCAGTATGTACACTATGTCCTCGAAACACCCATTCATATTTAAATAATTTATAAATAGCTGAGCAAAGATCATAACATTCTTAGCACAACAGGCTAGCAAAGTTACATGCTTTGCTCTGTGATCTGCTCTTTCAGTCTAAGGCACTGATGGTTATTTTAATACAGAGAAAAACACAAGATCCCAGAGGCAGGTATGAAAGCCTGAGATCTCTGACTGCTATGAATGCTGTACAGCATTAAAAAGTTTGCATTTCAATCCAATTAAAACACTGAGTTTATAACTGTGATCAGGTTTAGAGAAATAATAGTTAGGTAAAAAAAACTTCATCTACCATTCAGTGAAGATACATCAACACAGAAATTTCCTGGTTAGTCAGTCTTTGGTGTTAAAGAACCCATGAGAGAATATATTGTTCCTAAACTAATAATACACACTTGCAGAAATCAGCAACCTTCTTTTAATTTTTTGCAGGTCGGACATACAGAAAAACATTAACATGGTAGGCATGCTTCTACTCCCTAGGAAATCAGAGGTAAGGCAACTGTTTACTTCAAAGATAAAAGGACTGATTTCCTTAAAAGAAGTTATTTACATCTCCGCGTACAACTGGGATGTAGCTGCTCTCTGCTGATCCTCTCTCCTGCAAAAATAATACATTCTTGATAAAGCATTGTTCTGAAATTTTCTGTTCCTTCTTTTCCTTACCTTTGCACTGTGACTTTACATATGAATACTGTCTGTGTATTTGATTTTAAGTGCTGATCTTTGGCTTCTGTGGTTAGCAACAACACATGGAAGCTGCGTGGTCAAAGCGCTGGTGATGGTGTCAGCCCACAGACCCTACACAGTAATAACATTTCTCCAGAAATACTTTGGTGGCTCTTCATTTTCATATGTGCTCCTGTTTTAGATGTTAGTAGTTCCAGTTTTATATGTTTTGAAAAACATGAAGAACATATACAAAATACATAATTTCTTTACATGATATATATTATTATTTCCATATATTATTATTTCCATTTAGAGTTTAATTCTTTTTTTTTTTTTAAGAATGAAGTTGGATAATCCATATTACATGCCATTTTAACTGTCTTTGCTGAGGCTCACCTAAGATTCTAAAGCATTCCAGTTTTAGAACTGCCTTCCTCCTGAAAATATATTCACTAACTAAAACATGTTAAACCTATATTTATTATTTAATAAACACATGGTATCCTGCAGAGAACTGACTTATTAAATGATCCTATATTTACAGAATTCACACCTAATTAGAAAATGCTGTAAGATTTTTAAAAGGCCTAAAATACATACAAATTACATAATAATTCAAATGAGTACACTGATAGATCATTTACAAAAAAGAAATACACTCTACAAATACAAGTGTGCAAATTAAAAAATGCTTTATCTAATAGTACTTAGATTCCTATGGTACTTTTCCAACATGACTTTAACTGCATTTTTTAAATGGAAAAACAGAACAAAAAGTGTATTTCCTATGATGGCAAAAAAAACCATGGTAGAGACCAGGAAAAAAACTACAATCTCTCATGTCCTGGCTTTGTCCTACATCCAGATTGCCTTCTGGAAAAGGAGGATAATAATACATAATCCTTCAGGGCACCTGGAACTGACTCTTTCCTCTCAAGAAATTAGTCTATTAGCACCAAGTAACATAAGAGGAAGAAAAAGTTTCATATTATTAGCTGTAATGAAATACCCATTATAAAAATGCTCATCATCATAATTTCATACAAACATAATGGCAGAGACATTTCTAAATTAAATGCCTCACATGTATTTCCTAAAGTCATTAACACCCCAAGACTATGCACCTCATTAAGGAGGAACCCCTTAAATTTTTAAAACCCTTGAATTTTAGTTTACAATTTAGATCTCACAATGTATTGCATTTAAGAAACCTGAGAAATTACAGGATCACCTATCTATAAATACTGGGGCTCACACTCTGCTTCTTCACACCTGCCCAATGTCAATTTACAGAGCAGAGAATCAGGCCCTCTGCTTCACTTCAGTTTTTATACAGCTATGTTACCATCACCAGTTCTGTTTGTATTTACATTCAGAGTACTTACAACATTTATACGCATTATTTAACCTCTAAAAGGTTAGCCTACTTTTATTTAAAGTCACATGTTACACAGGGGGATCAGTGATACTGTGATCAGTATCTAGATCAGTATCTAAACCAAAAGTTCCATTAACTTCTTATAGCTTGCTGCCTGGACTGTTAAGGATAAACTAACTAGAGGTGCAGCCCTGCAACACTAGGAGGTTACCTGGAAATGGGAGAAATTATGAGAAGAGGATGGTTCCTTCTGTGTGCACAAAGGCACCTACTCACAGCACAGCCCCAAATGGCACCGACTGTCAAACGCTGGTTAATGCTGCTCAGTAAACTGCTATACCGCACGTAAGTGAATTCCCTCCAATAACTTTATTTGAGTCATATATTTATGATCTAAAAATTTGTCAGCTATTTTCCTAGATTACAGGAGACACAATGAGTGCTCAGAAATCAAATCACTTCTGAACTAATACAGTAAGTGTTGAACGTAGGAATACTGCAAAGGACTTTCAAACCACCCACAATGCCAACTCGACACTGTGAGGCTTTCTGCTGCAACACCCGGGGAAACCACTCCAAATTTATATATATTTTAGATCTATATGTGCGCATATATATAAAAATACGATCTGCCTGTATTTTTAGAAGCGAGCACACGTTAGCCAGCCCTAACTCACACCCACACGGTGCTGGGCGCCCAACTCTGCCGGACCCGCAGTAAACACTGCC
>NW_009924980.1:0-52854 GCF_000696875.1 Nestor notabilis | reverse complement strand
ACTCAATGCGGGGGCCCCGGAGGACGCTGAGAGCCGCCGCCCCGTAAGCTCATAACGTGGTTGGGCCGGAGCGGAGAGGACGCCCTCCCCGGGCGGAGCGGGCTGGAAGGCGGGATCCTCCATGTTGGGGGGGAAAAAAAAGGAGAGAGGACGGGTGTGCTCTGAGGCGATCGACGCCATAACCAAGCTGACACCGACAAGCTTCTCCGTAACGTCAGGACCGACTTTAACCGCCTTTCCCGTTCAGTTCCACCGTTGCGCTAGTACCGGACAAGGGGTGGTTGGGGCGGGGGGTAGCGCCCGCCGCCGGGGCGGTGCTCTTCGCCGTTGGGGAACCCCACCCCCGAAACTCAGTGCTGGAGTTGGGGGCCTTCGGAGGGTGGGCTTAGAGCTCACCTGCCCCGAGGTGATGGTTATTATCTTTAGGCGATGGAGGTGATCTCTTTATTGGTGAGTTAAACGAGAAAAGTGGAACTTTATCGTGCTCTGGTGACTTCCTTGTAGGGGAGAAGAGGAGGGGTTGGGTTTTTTAGACAGTAGGGATTGTTGGCTGGCTTTAAATACACAGTAAATTCCCTGTCAATAACTGTTCCTCATCCTTTGCTCTGAGGTACTGAAGCACTGTCTCTTGGAGGTGCTGGTAGTGTGGAGCTGCTCATTTGGCTTGCAAAAGCCATTCTTTGATGCTGACCAAATGTTGCTTCAAACAATTAAGTAGTGTTCAGTGTATACCTCCAAGCGATAGCTATATTTTAGAAGTGGGTTAAGAAAATCTTACCGTTCTATCTTGTCATTTTTGACTTGGAAAGAGCCTTACAATCTTCTTAACGTGTTACGAAACGCATGTATGTTACACTCTCCCTGCTGTTTGTATGTTCAGTAATGCAAAACAGTGTAACATGCTGATTTTGCTTTATGGGCTTTCATGATTTCCTTCTAGGAACTTCAGGGAGACAAAAAAATGCTGATTCCTTTCATTTAACTCAAAGGATATATGTGGTATTCCTGCTTTCTCTGGTTATTCCCCCTCGATCTATTTAAGATTTTTTGCAGAAATAGCTCTTTTGAATCCTGAATCAGCACAGCCTTGTTTAAATAAATTTTTTGGCAGCTGCTACTCAACTATATTTTCCTTTACTTGATGAGAATTTGCTTTTTTTGTTTTTCTGTTTTACCCAGTTTTCTTGTAAGTGGCAATTTGAATTGGTTTAGCTTCAACTGTCTCCTTGCTACTTCTACAAACAAAATATACAAGTTGTTCGAGCAGTTTAATTGCTGGTCAATGTCAAATGATAATGTGTAGTTACTGTACAAGTGTAGCACGTACTGTGTTAATTGTAATAGATATTTTGAGTTATGCTCCACTTTTATGTGTGCCAGCTGCTTGTTACTGTTCTTTGACATTTGGAGCTTTCTATAGGAGTAAATATAGGCATATGCTCAAAATAGCTCTTCAATTGGGCCTTAAATTTATTTTTCCCTTGATGGCTGCAGAAACATTGCTCCAAAACATGTTTTAATGCCTTTTGGTGGAAGAATAAAGGCTCATGTTAACCTTCAGCCTACTTGGAGACCACATGACTCCAGTGATTTGCAAATCAAGTCCTTGTTGATTTCAAGACCAGCATTTAAATACGGGTTTTTTTACAAAGTTTCTGTGCTGTTTGGTTTTCTTAAGGTGTACCTTTTAGCTGGTTGCTGTTGGTATGCAAAAGAAGTTTTTGCTCTGCTGCAAATGCATGTACATGGCAAAATATAGATCTTAAAACTGTTCAGATATCAAATAATTCACACATTGTGTCTTTTGAGTTGAAAAAACCCAACCATCCAACCCTGAAACTCCCCAAAGCAATGTTAATAGAATTGTCTGAGTCCACAACAGTAAATAGGAATTTTTCAGTGTCTAGTGGACTCATCAAAAAACAGTGTTTGTTCTACTTAATCCTGCTTCACCGCTAAGGTTTTCTGGTAGTAGATTATGTTATTTGCTCCCCATTTAAAATAGTAATTGTCTTCAGAGTTGTAACTTAAAACTGTGGGATTTTAATTCTGTACAGCCTGAAAGTTCAGCTAGGAATATCAAGTGGGAAGAGGAAGGGCAAGGATTATAGGGGTTAGGCTAAGAGTTTATCACATTTAACTGACAGAAGAAGGGACTGTACTCGGTAAGAGTAAGATGAGGTGGTTGTGGTAATGTCTATCTAAACTAGTATTATTCTCTGGTGCACTTTCGCTGGCTAGTGTCGTATATAGGACAGTGGTAAGAGATTTAAGGAGAGGATTTTAATATAAGTAAGGTTTAGCTAGTTTATGCAAAAGCTGGATGTGCTTTTCATGTGCTGTCAAGCTTGTCTCCTCACTCGGGGAATCTTCAGACAACTGTGAGTTACAAGGGTTGTACTACTATTAAGTTTGTATCTAATGCAGCTTCTGAAATCAGGGAAAACTTCACAGTTACTAATGGTGGTGGTAGTCTTAAGGGCATTCGTAGACTTTGAGGTTAAGAAAAATGTTAATTTTCCAGTTAGGGAGTAAGAAACAAAGATTAAATGTGCCTTATGTGTGTTTTCACAGAAAACCCTAACCAAAACTGAGAACTGAACTGTTTTCTGCATTGTTACTAACATAAGAGTGTGCTGTAGTTACTGTGTTTCACTAAATTTTGAAGGACAAGTTAATTCACTTTACTTCATTTAATGAAGCCTTTTTGTTGGAATAAGAATGGAAATGGTTCCTGGTTTCAGATGTTGCATTGTACCTTTTACAAATGAAATAAGGCAAAAAGTATAAAAACAGGATTTTTATTTTTCTTCAGAAGCTGTGCTGATGGGGTCAGAAATCATAATCCTGCAGTTGTTTTGAGTTCGTTTCTGTATACACAGTTTGATAGACAGCAAGAATTAGACATGCCAGAGGATACAGATTGTTTAATTAGAAACTAGTGTTTTTTACATACAACAGTTTAGGCTGTGTAACTAGTTTACGTACTATTACAATGCCAACTTGGTAAAAAGCCCGTACAGCTTTACTAGTTGGTGTAAAACTGTTTGAAAAGGGTGATTTTTAAGTACAGTATAAGTATTCAAGCTGAAATCTGTCAGTTTGTAGGCTTGCAGTCTTATATGTTTAAATATGAACAAGCTGTGAGCTGTTAAAGAGTTAAACTGTGAGGTTCTCTGATTTAGCCCCAGTGTTCTGAATATTCCATTACCAGTTAACAGTTGCTGAACTGTGGCTGTTCAGTTAACAGCAGTGTTCCTAGCAGCCATGATGAAGAGCTCATTTCTTTGGTACTTCAGTGGATGAATGCCAGTATGTGTGAATTCACCTTTCCAAAGTGCATTTCTTCCTGTGCAGTTGTTGAAAATGTGGTTTCAGTGCTGCTGAAGAAGTTAGGTTCAGTAGCAGAAACTGAACATTAGGCAAATAAGTAGTATGTATTTGTGAAATATTTTCAGTCAAGGTGATAGAAAGGGGATGGTAAAGAGATTGCGTATTGAGTTTACCCCATAACAGTCAAAGTTTGGAATTGACATTTCTGTTGCCTAAACTTAGAACCGCAGCTTGTAAAATTGGCTTGTGCTGGGGCCTTTAGAAGGTTTCTTGCATAGAGATGCTTATGTTTGTTTCTTTTAATCTAAGCTTTTGACCACAGAAAGTTGCCTTCTTTTTTCTTAATCTGTATAAAAGGGGAAAAGAAAAAAGCAGAGCTATCTACACTGCTTGTGATTCTGCTCACAACTTCTCCGAATGAACAAAGTCTGTTTGCCATCTCATTTTTGCTGGTGCTGTTCAGACCCTGAGAGCAGAAGTAAACCTGACCAAAAAAAAATCAATTTTCTTTTGCTGTCTTTGGGTAAATTTTCATTGTTGGGGCAGATATGGGATTATCTTACTCAGGAAAATGTGAATAAAGGCTTCAGAAGGTATTATAGGAGTAGTAAACCAGCCAGCTGTCAATCTCTTAGTAAGCCAATAGAGTACATGTGTGTAAGTCTTTTAAGTACCCATGAAGCTCTGGACTAGAAAATACCAATGGCATGTCTTATAATACTTTTCTTTCCTCTTAAAATTAGTTAATGTTTCCTCAAATGCAGAAAACACTAAATTGAATGTGCATTTTGTTCATTGAACACAATTACGGGCCTTCGTGTTGGAGGATGTGCATAGCGTAAGTGCCTTTACTAAAGCTGTGTTAGTAGGGTTGTCAGTTACAATTCTTTCCCCGGCTACTCACAGAGCTGTGCTGGCAAAAGCTCTAATATGCATGCAAATACCTTGCAACCTGTTTGCTAATGTAACTTTCTTTCATTCAAGGAATTTGAATGAACTTTCCAAGTCTTGCTTCCTCCTGAGATAAACTGCTGCCCTACTTGGAAGGGCCTGCAGTAGCATGTTGCTAGAACTTTCTTCTGGTATGTGCAGCCGCAGTGATAAAACTCCATTGCACCAGGATGGTGCACACCTGCTACCCCACCCTGCAAACAGAATGACTGAGGTGAAAGTACAGGTTTGCAGGTGTAATCAACACTGATACAAGGCATTTACACCAGCACAGCTCTGTTGATTAGACACTGTACCCCTTCACCTCGAGCAGTCGTGACAGTGAACATCTGTAGTGTAGATATGATCATAGTCTTGTCTGTCATTAAATAAAATATTCATGTTTGCCAGATTTCTGGTGGACCTGCTGCTAAAGTGCCTTGAATGTTTCTGTGAGAAATCACTATTTAGTTGTGGGAACTTCACTCTGGTTCAAAGAAGCACTTTTTGCTCCTTATCCGGAGTAAAATACACGTGTAATACTTGGTGTTGTCCATATTCTGCTGTACTGTCTGCTGATGGTCATCCCTTCTTTCCTTGAATTTTTTCTTCTGACTGTTCTGATCCTCTATGATGCAGTCTGAAATCAGAACTTCTAAAGATTTTTTGCTTGAGGAGATAATTTTCTAGTCTGAAAGACACAGAAATAAACTTCAACATGTGTGTATCTGTTCTGTATAAATCAGGGAGCTACTTCATGCACTTTTGCTCGGAGTCGTTATGTTCTGTGGAGTTGTTCATTGTCTTTTCTTAATTGCTGCTGTGCCCTAGTTGTCTGTGTGTGCATGGTAATGTGGCTCTATCACACACATAAAATTCCACACTTCCAGGAGGTCCCCCATTCACTGCAAATGTGCAGGATTGCTGTCCTGTGTGTGTGCAGCTTTCCAGCATGTGAGGCAGTGGCCTTCTTACGAGGCTTACGTAAGGTAAGTGAGTAGCCTGACAGAAACCGTGAAGGATGATGGTGTACGTGTTTGTTTCAGACATACAGTAGAGAGGGTTTATAGTAATGGGTTACTAAAGACATTTTGATTTTTAAAGACTGATATCTTTAAAAGTACAGAGACCAAGTGATTGTATTTATTGTTTGTAAGGGAAGCTCTGTCTTTAACTTCTTAAAATGAATATGTCTGCTTAACGACTTTAAGAAGTAATCTGTGAAGTTTATTGTTAATTTAGAATGCTTCTTCAGTACCATTCTCAAGTGCAAAAAAGTGATCTTGTGAAATTCATAAATGTATTTGGTCTTATTTTTCACGAGAGGGAAATCTGGAAGAAAATTGAACGCTTGTTTTTACATCTCTGGAAATGAAGAGTATAGTTGATGTTTGCATTTTAAATCTCAGTAGTTGGCTGGCATCAGCACTGCATATTGGTGGTACTTGCTATCATGTAGCTGAGCACTTAATAGGTTCTTCTGTACGGAGACAGGAAGAGTGTTTTGCACCATTTACTGGACATTTGCAATAAGTTTTTAACACCAAATAAAAAAGCAGCTGCATTTAAAGTCAGAAAATCTGCAAACCACAGAACATCATTGAAATGGTCAGTCTGAGTTTCCAGGGGTGTCTGATGGTGGAAGAGTGGTAGTGACAGACACTTCTGAGTTATTTGTGATACTGCGTCACAACACCACAGGGTCTTATGGTACCTTTGAAGATTTCTTGATAAAATGTCAGGAAGATTGAGGAAAGAGGACCTCAACAGAGGTGTAGAAGCCTCTGAATTAATCCCCTCGGCGTTCCCCTGGGAGATCTGATCACGTTTGTGTGCAAAGGTGTCCCTGTACAGCTTTTCCCTTGCATTGGAGACTCCTGCATTATGGGTACCATCAGACATTTATCTCCACCGTCTTCAAAGGGTGCAGATTCTCTGTCATCTGGTGCACATATTTCCATGTGGGGGGAGCATGATCTCCCATGCCACTTGAGTCAGTTCTTTTCCATTAGTTTTAGTAGGAGCTTACATGGGGTACCACCCAACATTGGAAAACAAGGCTTTACAAAGAACCTGTCTTTGTAAAGAGACATGGGAAGGTGAGGGAAGCAATAGGTCTGAGTGGAAGGGTGGGATGTGAAACACAACTGTAGTTGTCAGTGGTGATATCCCTGACAAATTACTATCACGTTATGTACATCTGGGGGTGAAATGCTATTCTGATATTAAAAGCTACCTTAAAACTAGATCCTGGTGATGCTTTGTCCTAATTTGGCTCTGTAGCACTGTTCATATTTGCCTGAAATTATTACTACTTTATGCAGTATTTAAGAAGAGTGTACATTCCTTAAATTGGGATGGCTCATTTCCGAGGAATGTGGCGGGATTACTGAATTATGTGTTACTGAATCTACTTTGTGCAGATTTCAAGGCTTTTTAATGCGTTAAGGTTTTAAATGGGTATCATGTATTGACTCTGAATAGGAAGGAATTAACTGCCAGGTGTAAGTTGTTAGTGTTGTGGGTATATGAGGTGGTGGGTTTGTTTATAATCTTGGAATTAATGTAGTGTATTTAATGATCGCCAGCAAAGCAGTTACAGGCCAGTAGTACTGGTTTTGTAGCATTATTTCTCTTTGGGTTTATTCTTCTAGGTCTAACTGTAAGCATTGAAATACTTTGAATTTATGCAAATTTTATTTTTACCATGATATTTCAAATGTAAGCAACTTCTGACATAAAATCTCCACATTTACCAGGGATGCTTTTGGACTCCTGACCTTGAACTGTGGCTGCCTGTAGCAGTCAAGTAGTGAGACAGTAAATTATTTGGGATGCAGAGGAGGAGTTCAGGATCAGAGTGATTTTCGTGCGTCTCCCCTTATTTATACTTGAGCCATACAACTGTGGCCTCTGTCACTCTCCAACTCTCATTGCTCCTCTCTTGTCACAGCATTCCTGTTTCACAACTTTTTGAAGGGTGTTTTCCTTCTTTCAGAAGGAAGGTGCTTATATGGGTAAGCAGTAGGTATGTTACATATGAAAATAAAAGGCTCTATACTAGTTGTACTCGGTCATCTGATTTTTCTCTCTCACTACTCATGTAAGTCAATTGCTCTTGCATCTGTCACGGATAAGCAGATGGAGGAACTGCACTGCAGCCCTGGGTGTACACCGCTTCTCCAGTGCTAGTGCAGAACCTGCTTCCTGCTGTCCTTGGGGCCAGTGGGTTGCACCTTTTGTCCATGTCTGAATGGAACTGCTCATTCATGTACAAAGTAGGTTTTGCCCTACTTGGCTTCCTTCGGGTTGCTTTTGTAATGCTTGTTGATGCAAGGGATTAATTTTGCTGCAGCTCAGTAGAAAGTGCAGGTTTCCCAGATGTCATCTTTAACAAATAGGGATGCAAAGTAATTTTCAGTGGCATCAGTCTTCTGAGTGGGAATGGCATCAGCTAAGCCATACCAATGTTTCTTTATTTGCATCAGGAATTACATCCATGGATGAGTTCCAAGTCAGTATTTTTTTCCATGTGATATTAATATATTTGCTTATTAGGATTTTTTAACACTGGCCAAGCCCAGTGCCTCTTTTATAGGGAATAAAATGTGCAAACAGTGTCAGATGTGATTGGAATCACTGTTACATCATTCTGGAAAGGGTGCTTTCTGTCCTGTCCATAGCATCCTGCAGTTTCTTCAATATTTAAGAAACCTGGCCTGGATAATTTGGTTCTAGCCAAATACCTTGCATGTCAAGCCTTTTAATTCTGAAGAAATAGAAAAATATTCCTAGAGGCCAGTTACAAGTAATTCAGACTGAAGCTAGTATCTTTAATACTGGTATTGACTGTGTCAGGACATGGAGAGGAAAGTGGTAACTGCTGAATGCTACCTGCTTTTGAAAGATAGAAGGTATAAGACTCTTTGAATTTCTTTGGAGATACAAACTGTTTTTGGTCTTCTCACTGATCCTAGTTTGCAGAACCTTATTTTGGCCATAGTGGTCTTGATTTCTGTCCTGTTGTCGGGCTGTGGCGATTGAATTTCCAAAATGTACCTAAAACATTAACTTGAGCTTCAATAAGACATCCTCTGTAGAGTTCTTAGGATGAGTAGGGAATAAGAGAACTAATAGGTGTCAGGTATTAATACTTGGACTAAAGTATTCCTGCAAGGTGCTTGTGTAACCTCTGGATAATGAGATACCAGCAGTTGTGCAGATTGCAGCAAATTGACTGAGTAGTGAAGAGTGCTGACATCCAAGAACATGGAATGAAGTGCAGCATGTTTCGTCATGTAGCTGTTGACAATGAGAATTAACATTCATGACAAGATAAAGATCACTGGTCTTTCATATAGGATCTTCAGAAAGCTAAATATAACTGCTGGTTAAGCAGAAATTGAGGAATTCACCCTCAATTCTGACAAGTTATTTTTGCACAAGTCCTCAGATAAAGGTGAAATTATTTCTTGGGTTTTTTGTTTTGTTTTTTTTTTTTAGTTCATGTTAAAGGTTTTATTACTAAGCTGTCTTTCAAGATCCTTTTTTAGAGTGAAGTCTTCCCAGTTAACTGAGGCAGGAATTCTTAATGCAGTTAAAATAGTAAGTTCTAGAAAAGACTTAATCTTTATGCAGTCAGTGGAGCCGCTGAATGTTTTATTACCTGATAAGGGAAATGAGAAAAAATCACAGTGGAGACACTGCCTGAATGCGTATTTGTTGGTAACTTGTTGAACTGGCCTTTGTCTAATAATATAAACACAAAGAGTGGGAAATGTTGGTGTTCTTTAAAAGCTTTGCTCTGTCATCATCAGCTTAAGATGTTATATTGAGGTGTCTTAAAAGGGCTTAATGAAGTCAGCATCAGCAGATCTAGGTGTCTCCAGGCTGCATGTCCTGCAGTTAACACCTCTCAACCCTGTATTACTGGCATGGATAATCTCTCTTTTGCCTGAGATTGGTATAAACTGTTGGTTTACAAAGATGGCTGGAGATAGAATGCTTTTCTTGAGGTTTTGTCTGAATGTGAGAGGGATAATGAAAAGGAGTGAGATTACAAGCTTTTTGTTGTTTATGTTTAACTAAGGATAGATTTTTAACGTGTATTGTGTGATTGTGAACTACATTGCAGTAACAGGATTTGGAATTTGGGTATGTCTTTTCTGTTTTATGTTAAATTGGCTGCTGATAGCTCCTGGCCATGCATACCAAACACCACAAAGGTTTACAGTAGTTAAAGAATCCACAGGGATGCTGAATGTGGGTGATGGCCCCTGTAGTCTTATAGAGTGAGCAGCCTTGGGGTTTTGGGTTTGTCATTGCTTGGGAATGGTTGACCATGTTGAAATCAAAAGCTTGTGACCGTTTTTTTTCTTGGGTAGGATACTTTGCTGCTTCAGTTGCTTCTGTACTTTAGGTGCAGAATGAATTCAAGTGCTGAACTTGTTCTGAGAAAACTGGAACATTTTATCTGCAAAACAATGGGGAGAGAGGGAAACCTGAATGTTTTCTTGGCTGAATATTCTTTCTGAAGATACTGTGCAGCAGCTTTGTGCTCCACTTCTGATAAGTGACCGTTCTGTTTTCACTGGAATGCTCCCATTATTACAGTTTGCAAGCTTAAAACAGGACCTTGACTGAGGGGGCAGTTGAAATCCTGTTGGCTGAGATCTGATGGGCACATGCTGTGTGGATGATGGTGTGCACGTGCTGGGTGAGATGGCAGTGTGGTGCTACACCAGCTCAGCCTGCTTGAGGGGATCTTGTTCTCCATCCCTGTTCTTGAATGTCTTTATGCTAGTTCTAATGATCGTTTTTTTAATCCTTTGGCTCACTCTTCGGCAGGTTCGTTTTCTGTTGAATTCATAAGCTGTATGTTTGCGAAGGAGCCTGATGACTATTTCTGTGTCAGAGCTATGTGTGGTGGATGTGGCATAGACCATGTAATTGAGCATAGAAGGGAGCAGGACAGTAGCAGCCCAAGTAGTGTTGGGGCTATATTTTGTTCTTTCTAGTTGATAAGCATGGATTTAATAAGTACTGTGAATCCTCTGTTTAACGGGGACCCACTGTCTATCTTGTGTAACCATTTATATCAAGCCAGGGTTTGTACTGGCAAAGCTTCCCACATCTGTGAGGGGAGAAGGGATTTTTCATTTAAGAAACTCTTGACTTGTGTTTCTGACTTCCTTAATAGTTGCTGTCAATAGCTTATGCATCTTCACTCTGGCAATTGCTTATCACAGAGGTTGTTAACCAGAGCAAACCCCAATTTTTGAATAAGCAACAGTATATATATTTAATATTTTGCCTTTCTGTCCTGTCATTTACAGAGATTCTTGCCTCATTTTTCAGAGGTATATAATATCCTTTCTAAAGGAGATGTGGCAGAAAGGCACGGTGATGCCGATGGGAATTGTCCATTAGGGGAACTACAATGATTTTCTGTTTCTGAACTTGCAGTGTCAGAAATGTGATTCCTGTATTAGGAGGAACAAGATTAAGTTCAAGCTCCTTTAAAACAAGACAACCAGTTTGCTGCTTCAGCTTAGATTTCTGTCAGAACATTTGAAGTGCAAATTATAATTGAGTTAAGGCTTTGTACTTTTGTATGTTGATAATATTTGATTTTTCAGCTTCTTGTAGTCATTTAACTGTATAAAAATGCAGTTTCATAGAAGATCTATGTAAAAAAAAGTTTGAATCTTTCTCTGTTTTTAATGAAAAAGTGATTTGGACCAAATGGGGGAGGAAACAAACTGAGATACTGAATGATAATAAGGAACAGCCAAGAGTGTTACAGCAAATGTAGGGGACTGTAATTGTTTTAAGTGTACTGAATTTTTATACCTCTCAAATTTGATTATTTTCAAATTGCAGTTCTGTTAGAGTTTTTTTTCTGTAGGTAATAATACAGGTAACAATAATAAGTTAACAGCTACTGCTGCAAAACAGCATGATTCTTGCATAGAATCTCTTGGGTTTCCGTTATTACTTGTGTTAAAAATGCTATTTCATGTTAGATCAGAGCTGTACGCTGCACTGTGCAGCCTTGCCACTGGGTGGGGTATGAGTAGCGTTGTATAAAGGATTGCGTTCAACGAGCCAGAACCTCTCCTGAGAAGAGAGGAGGATCCCGATTTCACGTTGGGAATTCTGTAGTGGTATCAGCTTTGGCGCTCAAATGTAACTGGAAAGAGCGCATTGAACACAAGACCTTGAATGCACCAATACCTAATTGTGCACTGTGAAGGCAATCCTTTGGACAATTCTTCCTTTTGTATGTTACTGGATAAGTTACTCCTATGATGCACTTTTTCTTGCCTATTTTAGGGTTTGTTTCGTAGCTTAATGTTAGAGCTGAACAAGAAGTGTTTAGCTGACTTTCCCTCTTCCTATAGGCCTATCACTTAAAAATTGCATGATGTGTGATCAGTTGGAGATTCTGAACAGGGAGATTGAGAGGTTATTGCAGAACAGCAGCGTGGAAGAAGACGCTTTAAACTCAGACTTTCTTCAGCCATCAGTGACTGACTCCCTGGATGTAATCATTGATCCAGACAATGGAGCAAAATATATATTAGAGCAGGTATTCAATACCATGAGATACAGCACCAGGATCTTTAAAAGTAGTTTATTCTATTGTCTTTTTTTGTTGTTTAATTGTTTCCTTCTCTCTCTGGAGTGTGGGAACAGTTGGCTGAGGGAAAGAATGTCGATAATGTACATAACCCCTATAGAGAAGGTCCAGGCGAAGGAAGTCCTGATGTGGATCTAGCTACAAACCCATGATGTTTTTCCTAATTCTGCTTTGCCACAGTCATGCAAATTTTGAGATTTACTGTTCATGAAATAATAAAGTGATCCACTGATGAAAATCAGATTTGGGAGGGATTTGTCATTTTCCCCTCTCCTTATGTCACTGGGATAGTGACATGGCATTGGAGAACACCTAGAGACATTGCTTAGGAAGTAAAAAGTGTTCCTAAACAGCAAAGAGTTGGGGGCTTGAGAGATTTAGAGAGGGGGAAAAAGCGTTCTTTAAAAAGAAAAGACTGCGTATTGGCATGTCAGTGAAGGGTTAGCTAATCTGTTCTTAAATTCCTGTGTTTCCCCACTTTCCCAGTTTTTGTTCCTTTGAAAGTTACTAATGTTTTACTTATTTCCTTCACCTCCTGTGGCAGTTCTGCATCTTTTAATAGCAGAACAGAACATGCAGACTCTGTCCAGTATTGTTCTTTTGTCCTCACTAGTATTTTATAGGCCGGTTCAGAAGTGACGTTTTCTCTCCTGTCCATCTTGTCCTCCTTTTCCTCCCAAATTCTTTTCCAGTGTTCTTGTAATTTGATAGAGTACCTTGGGTTAAATCCTACTGATTATCCAAGCTCACCTGCTTGGAAGCAAGCAGTCAGTGTTGATGTTCCGTTGCCATTCTGCACGTCAATTGGGACCCCTGGACTATACGTTTTCTCTTGTTCAGGTGCTTTAAATGAATTCCTGGTGATTTTGAAATGGTTCCCAAGGATTGCTTTTTGGGAGGATTTATTGTTATTGATAGCATCTGCTGTCCTTGAAGTAAAGCTTCTGAAATGTTCTATGTTGCAAAACTTACTAGTGAAAAGGACAGTAATAAGGAGTATTCTCCTTAATTCTGAAGCTCAACTGTAAATTTTTAGTACTTCTATTACAAAATCACCAAGTAGTCACTTGGATTTAAATCCTCAAAGCTGCAGGTGTCTTCTGCAGATGTCTTTAGTACAAACTGGTAAATCTTCCTTACTGTAGCCTTGGGCATGCTGGTGGGGTTTAAAAGCAATTCTGCAGTTGCATTGTACACTATGCCCTTACTAAATTTCATTCTGAGAATGCTTTTAAACTCTACTCTGTAAGTGGATAGACTTGTTGATTACAGTTTGTTGCTGTTCTGGAAGTCTAAAGGGATCTAATTGAATTGATGAGAGTCATATTTGGTGTTTATTTCAGAGGTCTCAGCTGGTGGAGGTGGTATGGGTTTACTTGGACTTTTTGTTCCAGTTTCAGTGTCTTTCGGAAAGTAGAAAACTCTTAAGAAGGTGAAAAAAATACTGATAGAGGCAAAACAATTCCAAATTAACGTAAAAAATAGTAATATAAGCTCAAAAATACATCAGTGCCTTATTTTATTTCCTTTTTTTTTACCCCCAGGAGACAGCAGGAAAAGGAGAATTCATAAGATTTGGTCCTGCTGACAGCTCAGAGACTCCGTCTGGCACCTCAGAATTGGGAAATCCAGCATGTGCTGGAAGGATAATGCTGAATGACTCTGATCCTTTGCTGCCCTCCTCCGGCTCTCCTTTTCGTTCAGCTCTGCAGGGAGAAACCATTCAAACCTCTAATGCTGTGTCAGGTAAAGCATATAGAGGACATTGAAGAGACTTCTTAGTTCTTTACATTTTATCTGGAATTTAAATCTCAGGATTTGGATTACCTCTTCTAGTAGCTTTTAACGTTTCTTCGTCTTCCAAGGTAAACAAAGATGTAATCTTGAACTGTTTTGGCTTATTCCCTTACTTCTGTTGCAGCCTTTTTCTGATATGAATATAACTTTAGTAGTGTTTATAAAAAAACCCCACTATACTTAGTGACTTTTTTACAGGGGAATTTCATACTGGGTTGAAGCAGTGTCAGCTTTTGACCTGTGTCCTACAGGTTAAAATTCACTTTTTATTCTGGATGTTATGCTAAAAGTAATCAGTTACTATTAAGTGGATGTTCTGGAGCCTGCTGCTTTTACAGCAACATTTATAGTATCTTACTGAAATGACTATTAAATTACCACTTAAGTGTTAATTTCTTTTTAACCTATCTTCCTGGATGTTGATGTTTCTATAGTGCTGCCAGGTAACATTTCTGTTGTAGCATTGTTAAATGCAGTGCTAGAAAGCAGAGGAGTTACACTACAGAGAGATCATGTTGGCTAAGGCAGAACAGTAATGCCATTGATACAGTATGTGCAATAAAGAGGCATTTATCACCAGTGCACACTGCAAGATTGGGAAAAGCTTACTAAAGGATGCCTCTGAAAACTCGCAGGTGTAATATGTACAGCTGTTAATGTTCCCTTTTGGCTTTCCTGTGCAGTTCTTGAGCCAGGAATACTCATGTAGCTACTCCAAAAACATTCAAGGGGTGAGCTAGAGGATGTTTCTTGTTTTTAAAGTGCTGTTTCTATTTACCCAGTTCAAGGTATACTTACTATTGCATAGTACAGTTTCACGTGAGCGATGTCATTGCAATGACTGCAAAATATAGTTTCTGTGCTCATTTAGGAGAGAATTTACATGGCATGCAACTCATTTAAAGCAGTGCACCATGATGTAATAAATACAAACTTCAGTCCGTGTTCATGAATTACTTGGAATACAGTCTCAGATCTTATATTTCTGTCTCTCATTTGCTTCTCTCAAATACGAGAGTCTCCTGGTAGCTGGGAAAGACCTCGGAGAAAAAAACCGATCCTGCTTGTCAGCATAGTTACTTTCTTTCCCCCCTGTAGCTCATTGGTCATTCTTGTAGATCATACAAGCAGAAAACCTTTTTGTAAATAACCATGGCAAGGAGCAGCCTTTCTCAGATTTCATTCTACACAGGTTTTTATTTTTTCTTCCCAGAGAGGTGTTTGAGAGTATTTCTGTTTTGTTCTTGTCTATATAATTTTTTCTATCCAATACAGCTTACTAGAGAAATAACGAAGGGAAGTGTGTTGCCTTATCCTGAATACCCACCAGTGTTTCTGAAACAACTGAAAAATAGCAGCTAAACTGTTAGCCAAGATATAGGCCTAGTTTATTTTGCCAAGGAAGACTGGGGGATTTCTCTGGTTTTGCATTTTGTTTAAAATCCAAAACCTCATTTATTTTTTTTTTGCTAACCCTGTGTTACCTAAACAGCAGTTTCTTTAAACTGGTGGCTGTTTCTACCTTGCTTCTTATCTGTTGTAGGTACTCAGCAGTCCTTTTTACCAGAAAATATTATTGATATTAAATACCATGGTCAGCTTTAAAGCAGTAACTGTGTCTGTACTGTCTGGATGGCTCCTTGTTCTACTCTGTGGTCTTTCACACTACAACATCTGTGTTTCCTATGTCCGCGTAAGGAGTGGCACTGCTGGAGGCTTTTCCCCAGACAAATCCAAGGGAATAGATTCATAAAAATGATTTCTTTGAGAAATACCAGAAAATACCAGAAATATCACAAGTCCTAAGACTGTTTAATAAAATATGTCAGTATGTCATCCAGATCCGTATATTTAACTTATTAATTTGAAGGGATTCAGTCAACTTCTTGTTGATACTCAGAGATTACTATTCAAGGTAACTATTTGTTACAATAGCAAAATGTAGATTACATCAGAATATGTAATAATTACTTAAGCTATGAATATTTTTGAATCTGAGTTTTGAACCTTACGTTTCTCTTCAGTGTTTCAGAGTGAGGACAGTGGTGACCATACTATGGAACAAGCTGTAAGTTCACAGCCAGTGTCATTAGAATCTGAATCTAACACTGACAACATGGAAAACAGTTCTCCTGGTAAGATTTCTTCCTTTTAGATTGAGCAGAAGATATACTTATTTGTCTATTGTGTGTGTATATATATATATATGTGTATATATATATATGAATATACATATATTTTTGAGTAGCAGAAGTGTTTGTAACAGCTGGATTATGTTGGCACAGTGTTCAATGAGGTACTTAATTGCTGCTGTTGTATTACATAGGCTGTAAAGCATTTTGTCTGTTTTCGGGGACATAGAGTGAGGTAAAAAGATACATTATCATAAAGAAAATACACTGTTGAAAAAAACTCCTTAAGAAATAACATCTTTCTTCACCACCAGTTTAATACCTATTCCCTTGTGTTTAGCATCAGTTGCGGATGAGAAAGGTGAGCAAAGCAATGAGGAGGAACAAAAATCTATCAAGCCTACAAGTAAAGAGTTCAGGAAAACCTGGGGGTTTCGAAGGACCACAATTGCTAAGCGAGAAGGTGTAGGAGATACTGATGTGGACTCCAGTGAGCAACAGCCCCAACAGCAGCAAGGCTTAAACCTCAGGAGAAGTGGACGGCAACCAAAGAGAACAGAAAGAGTGGAAGAATTTCTTACCACAGTACGACGCCGAGGAAGGAGGAGTATTCCTACAACTCTGGAGGATTCAAGTGAAGCAGCATCCTGTCCAGCTACAGATGCTGAAACTGCTTCAGAAGATAGTGTTGAGAGCACTCCAGATACAAAACCTTTAACTCGGAGGATTGGCCTTAGGAGCAGTAAGGATCAGAAAGAATCGAAAATGACACATACAAAAGAAGAAGAAGAAGAGGAGGAGGATGAGGAAGAAGAAGAAGATGATACTTCTGATAGTGATAGTGATGGGTTAACACTAAAGGAACTGCAGAATCGACTAAGAAAGAAACGCGTTGAACAGAAACCTGTGCAGCTGACAATAAAGGATATACAGAAGCGCTTTGGGAAAAGAAATTCAGAACAAAATCCTACAGAAACTGGTGATGTCCAGCCTGAAAAAGAAGTTGAGCCTGAGTTGCCTGTCAAAGAAGAACCTGAGACTGTAGACAGCACTGAGATTGCAAGTCAGGTGGTTGTGTCTGAAGAAGACACTGAAGATCTTGAGGTTCAGAAGGAGGCAAAGCCTGCTCTTGCTGCAAAAGGGAACACAGATGAAGAACCCGAGGAACTGCCCAAAAGCAAACCTGAGTCTGAGATTTATGACCCAAATGCACTGTACTGTATTTGTCGTCAGCCTCACAACAACAGGTAGGCAAAGGTTTCAACTAAGAAGACAGAGCGAGTAGTTGGAATTAAAACCAAATGCTAATGCTCACTTTTTGAGTGTAAGGAAATGAGCTGTTGGGTTTGTTTGAAGTTTGGGGGGGCGGTTCATAGAAATATTTTAAAGAGGGGATAAATGAATATGGAAGCGAACAGTGAGGCAGAGCAGTAAACTGGTACTTTAGGGGGTACTTAAGATCTACTGCTTGAAATACCTGTTGAGCTTTAATTGTCTTTTCATGATGTTTTACTGTTCCTTGTTTGGTTTATTTCCAGGTTTATGATTTGTTGTGATAGATGTGAGGAATGGTTTCATGGTGACTGCGTGGGTATTTCTGAGGCTCGAGGGCGGTTGTTGGAAAGGAATGGTGAGGACTATATCTGTCCAAACTGCACCATTCTACAGGGACAGGATGAGCCTGTTTCAGAAATGGACCAGCAGGAAGCTAATGCTGGGCAAGTAAATGTGGATGGCACAGAATTCACAAGCATAGGAACAATTGAACAAAAATCTGTTGAGGACCAAGGAATCAAGGGTAGGATTGAAAAAGCCGCAAATCCAAGCGGGAAGAAAAAACTAAAGATCTTTCAGCCTGTAAGTATATTAGTAGTTTCTTACTTTCCATGCCTCACTGAGTACATTGAGACAATGGCTTACTTGTTTGGCTGTAAATCTGGCTTGTTTGTTTTAAAGCTAAATATGAAGGTGAACAACTTACTAAGTATTGCTGGTTAACTGTAGTTCTGTCAGTACAGGAACTAGAAGGAGGAAAGTCTTAGTTTAAAGTGGGAGATTGAAAAGTTTAATGTAGGTGTAAGGAAATGCTTTTGCTTTTCTACCCTTCCTAAATACTGTTTTGGAAGTCAAATAATAAGGTGACGTTTTAACAAAAATGCAAGAATTCTGGACTGGTTTATACTAGCTTTAAAATAATCAATTTGGGACATTTTCAATGACAGTAAAACTTTTTACTTAACACTGAGAAGTGTCTATTGGATTTAATTCCAGCTGTACTTTTCCTGTACATCCAATTAGTCTCTGAAGTTCTGATTTTTGTCTCGATGCTGCTTCTTTAAGTTACTAGTACATAGAAAATTCTTCTTTGCAGCTTTTTTAACATGAAACTTTGTATTTTGAATTATTGCAAATACAGAATCTTGTAATAGCAAGTTCTGTGCCCAATTCAAAATCCAGGCAAAGAATACTTCACTGAGCTTCCTTACCTCGATGTATGCAGACGTGGTCGTCTTAGTAGTGCCTGAACTACTGTAGTAATGCCAAAGTCTTGAACATTTTCCTTTCTTCTTACAGTGCTTTTAAGAGCATGTTTAATCTAGTTGCTGTTAGAATGCTATAGCTATCTATGTATTTTTTCTGTATGAATTGATTCTTTCACACCTGTTTTTGAAACACTGAAATCATCTCTAGAATAAGTATTACAAGTTTGAGTATAAGCATCTCTCTGGAGGAATCTTTGTGTTCTACTACATTTTCTACAAAATATTTTTGGAACACTTAGTCAATTTAAGTAGCAGAGCTATCAGTATTAGTGTAGTGAGCATAATGTATAGATCAGAAGTTTGAGCTTAATGTATGTGTTTGCTATTTTACTGTGTGCAGAAAACAATATTTTTCTCCAAATTGTCTTTAAATACATTTGGACTTCTTTGCACACAAAAACATTTTTGCAAGTCCAGTTCTCTGTGTTGGGACTGCATTTCACTGCAGTATTAACTTCAGCTTCTGAGTATCACCAATTACTCTTTGATATTAGCATGCTAGCAAGTTACTTGAATGTGTTGAGCATCTCTACTGAAAGAAAAACATAGTTATCATGAACTTACTGCTGCTTTTGGAAGAACTGCTCATGTTTTAGGTATTCTTTTGGCATTTGGAAATGGAATGGAAGTACTCTACTGGTGTTTGGCAGTGGGTGCCATGTCTTGAGGGAACTGAACAGTCAAATCTATTCATTTTTCAGCCCATGCTGTCCCCCATACCTCAGTTAAAATCCCTCCATGGCTTGGATAAACAAGTGTTGCTCTCCCTCTGCAGAATTCCCTGCCCATTCTTGGCAAAGTGCTCATTTCATATGTTGGTGTGCTGAAATCACTCTGTTAACAGTGACTGAACAGTCTCATTATTCTCTTGCACCAGTGTTGTAAGCACTTCGAGAAGAACTCCTTTTTGGTGCTGTGCGTGAGCACCTATAGCTGCAGAGTTCTGGGCTGTGATTAAAACTGGAAATTGTATGAGTACAGACATCAGCTCTGCAGATCTTGTCACCATCTGAGAAAATGCCCTGAATTAGAAATGACAGCTCAGTTAACCTGAAGTTTGAGGTGCTTCTTAGGTAACATGAGTTGATACTTCTTTCTTGTACTTCACAGTTCAGTGTGTATGTGATGGAAAAATACTCTAAAGCATAAGCTTAGTTTTTAGGGGAAAATTCCTAAATTCAGGTGTTATCAGACTGCAGTAGATAATGCTGTCTTACTGACTTTTGACGGGGTAAAAGTAAGCCATGCTATGCAAATTTATATATATCTATTTACTGGAAATATTCCTGTAAAACTTCTTTTTGGTAATTACAAGTTGCAGTTTATTGATGGGGAGAGGCTGTGTAGAACTAGAGCAGTGCTGAGTGTTAGGTCAGTTGTATATCATCTTTAGGAGTAACCTAAAAGAGTGAGACTGAAGACATAATACCTGGAGGTAATATAGTGGAGCCTAAAGAGCTTTCAAATGTTTCTATACTTCGACCTAATGTACTCCTTTTTTCAAGGAATGTGCTATTTTCTACATCTTAATATTTGAAGAGGAAGTGCTTAGTATGTAACACTTCAGTATAAATGGAGAGTAATTGTGAAGTGGAGGGGAATACAGATTGCATATGCAAACGTCTCAATGTTTAAGAAGCTTAGGTTATGGTAAATTGAGAGAGTGGTTGTATTTACGTAAGTTGGGGACTTCTAAAATTAGAACTGGTAAATTTAAAACCTCCAGAGCAAGAATTATTTGTACACCTGAATAGCTGAGTCCTTCCTTTTGCATGTGTGCATGGTTGAGGGCAGTGGCTGATGGCGTTATGCAAGTAAAATGTGTTTTAGAAACCTTGCTCTTGAGAAAGCAGCTCTGCATTATTAAGGAGATTTCTTACATGATACAGAGGATCAGAAAAAAGAGTATGTGTGCTTATGGCACCTGAAGACGTAGGAAATGAGCCTCCCTTGGTTCACTGATGGCACACCAACCACTTGAAAACACATTCTGCAAACTGTGTTACGGGAGGGAAATCCTTACGTTTGTACGTGTTGTTTCTGTTACATCATGAATGAAAGTTGTTTTCACACTGGCAGTTGTGCAAGTCACAGTCACAGCTGTGGTCTGCACATATGCTGTGTAAGCATTTCTTCATGTTACAGAGGTACGTTTCTGTCACTTCCTCTTTGAAGTTTGAACTCCATTTCAATCCCTAGGTAATTGACGCTCCTGGTGCATCCAAGTGCATTGGTCCTGGCTGTTTTAATTTGGCTCAGCCTGACTCTGTGTATTGCAGCAATGACTGCATTCTCAAACACGCTGCTGCCACCATGAAGTTCTTAAGTTCTGGCAAAGATGCAAAACCAAAACCTAAAGAGAAGATCAAACCGAAACCCGACAAACCTGGCATGCCAAAATCTCAGCTGCAGGTAAGCTTGTGTTCATGATCTGTGTTTCTTGCAAGGGCCTTCTAGATGGCAGCACAGGTTTGGGGTTCTTTTAAAGAATTTTGCTTAATTCAGAATGACTGTCAGTTGTGAACTAACGTGGATGCATTGTATGTGTGCTTTGGGAAGGAAAAGTATTAAAGCCTTCCCTTTTCCCTTTTGAAAATACTGTAAAATGGGCAGTTATTTCTGCAAACCAACACCACCACCTCACCCCTACCACACTGTTCTTTTGAGGCGGTGTCTTTACTATTGCCTTTTCCTGAAGTTACTGTGTATGTTTCAAGTGTATTTACTGAAGTTTACTATAGAAGACATTTATGTACATGTACGTAACTGCATCTCTGCTTGCTTGTAAAATATACCTGATGATTATTACTAACTAAGCCCCTTTAATCATACAGGCAGGTATTAAACCTCTTTCAAACCAAAAGAGACCATTTCCTGAGAAGAGAGAGGTGAATACGAAGAAGACTGTTTTGACAACCACCAAGACTGAGGCAAACACTCAACCTGTTGCTAAAGAGCCAGCAGTAGAAAACAGCACACCGTCCTGGGCAAGCGATCATAATTACAATGCTGTAAAGCCTGAAAGGACTGCTGCCATTTCATCTTCACTGTTGTTCAAATGTATGTATCGCATAGGGATATTCCTGAGTAATCATTTACATTTTCTTTGAATACCCATCCATTCTTGGCTCTGCAAGACTAGGAAGTTTAGGATTTGGGGTTGGTTTTGGTTTGTTTTTTTTTTAATTAATATATGGCACCAAACTACTTTTCTGCACCTTCAAAGATTCTGCTCCCAGAGATACACACGAGTGGGAAACACTTTTAGAGGTTTCATTTGTATCATATACCAGTTGTGTGATTAAGAGCCTATCAATCTACCCAGCTGATTCCTGGAGGAAAACTACGTTGATTAAGCTTTAATTTTTTCCCATAAAGATAATAACTGTTTCTAATGTAGAAGAGGTAAGTATTGATACATCTGTGCTGTGTTTTACAGAAGGGCTGCACAGCATGCACTGTGAATCAGCAGTTGACTGTACTAATTTGAATTGTATTTTTGTGATTATTTGGGCACCTCAGGTCTTGCATTTTCAGTGCTGGTGCCAAGAATGAAATCTTCACCGTGGTATCCAACGATACTTTACACTTCTGCAAACAGCTTTTAACTGTCAAGTATTTCCAAGTTCTTCCTGCTGCTTTTCTTCCTTACATGGAATGATTTAAGGACCATTCTTTACTTTTAGTTTTGGGGGGAGGCAGTACTATTTTTTTCTCCTTTTCTTTTTCCCTTTCTATTTATATGTTCATACTTCACACATTATCCACACACACAAGAACACATCTTAAGTGGATATTAGGCAGAGATACCGCCTTGCATATTTTTGCAGGTTTTGAATAGCATCCTTGTAACTCATACAAAGGTAAGTAACTACTGCTTTGTAGCCTCAACAAGTCTTTCTGCTAATGACATTTTTTCATTGACTCCTGCTAAGTAGTTTTGTAATGCAGTGGTGGAACTTCAGCTGAAATCTTACATTTCACAGTTACAAAACACATAACCAAGTGTCTGATGTTTACTCACTTGAAGACTAATGAATTCAGAAATTCACTTCTCACAGCTTTAACCATAAATTAGCCCATTTACATTTTATTTTCAAAAACACATTGTATGGAAAGTAACTAATAAGTTTTATAAGTTACCTTGAAGATGAGATTTTCTAGATGGAACACTGAGGGAACACCAGCTACCCTAAATTGCTGTTTATTTTTATAGCACATAGTAGGTATGTTTTAATTGTGTTTACCCACATCAGATATTTAATTGGTTATAATTTTTCCCTGCATACTTCCATTATGTGTTTTGTTACTTGGGCCCTGTGCCTTTTTTATAGTGAACTCTCGAGATATGTGTTTTGATCAACTTGCATTTTTTTAAGCTTATTCTAGAGGAACTGTAGCTTTTTCAGCAGAAACAGTAATATTTAAAACATAACTAAAATTAGGTGAGAAAAATGAAAATGTAACTATAAGGGGCTGATTTGACACTTCAAATTCTTATGACACTTTCTATCTCACTGTAATTGCAAGTGTCCATATAACCATATCACTTAAAATGTCCTTCTTGCTGTAGTTTGTTTTTTCTAGGAGACAGGAATATACAGGTTTTGAGGCTGAGAGTTCAGTTGCTTTTAAAGGGGGTTGCTCTTAAGTTTCACCACACTGGAGACTTTACAGATTTAACCAATTCCAGTAGAAAATTGGATTCCTGTAGCTAGATCGTTTAACTGGTTCAAAACCATGTTAGACGTTAGTTATGACTAGAAAACAACCTAGTTTGTGTGATGAAGAGCTCTCGTATCAAGTGCAAGGAAGAACTTCAGCTTGCTGTTACAAGGTAAGTTGTACTCATACTGGGACTCTGTGCCATTACTAAATTCCCAGGTAAATTGTTTCTGTCTTTGTGAAGAAAATTGTCCTGCTTTTTGATGGATGGGTTTGAGCTGTTATCTTCCTGAGAAGCTGCCATTGCATCATCTTTGAGAGTATTCTACAAGATTTTATTTATTTAATGACTCCAAATGCTGCTCAAAGCATAGAGGTTATGGTGTTACAGAAATTCGTGAGAGTCGTCTCACTTCACAAAACATATAATCTATTTTAGACACCAATCTTAGAACAAAATGACTCACCGTTTAGAAACGTGCATTTCTGTACATTGCTTATGGAAAGTGTGAGATGACTGGTTCAGGCATCTGGGTGTCTAATGTTTGGACTTAAGGGCACCTAGAGGAGGCTAAGGGTGGGATTCCTCCATACACAATATTGCAAATGCCTCCCACGTTCTCCCAGTAGCTTCAAGCTATGTCCTGCAGATCCTGATTTGTGACTTAGGAATGGAGGAAACTTAACATAATTAGTAGAACTAGTCTCTCTAATGCTTTTTCCACTGGTCATCATCTTTCAGACATGGATTTACTTTATACATTTACTCTGTACTTGAAAGATACAAGATTTTGTTGTTGTTACATATGACAGTAGTTTTATTGAGTAGTAGCAAGAAGAAAACAAGCCATTATTACAGATGTACTGGGTGATAGATAGCGGCACATGGTATACTTGCATCTGAACCCTGCCACTAAGCCCCCTTCCTCACCCTGTTCTGGGGAATGAGTTAGGGCTGAACCTGGAAGTGACTTTGTACACCGTAATCTGGAGGCTGGTCAATGACACTTGATGTTCACAGTGAAAATAATCCTATTTGTTTAATAACTGCAGTGGAAAATACCTTGCACTTAGTGAATATTAAGTACAGGTAATAGTGAATGTTAAGTACAAGTACTTTTAAAGTTGCAGGCAGTATTTGAACTACACTTAGAAGAGGAAATCAGGTGTTACATTCCCTTTCAGAAGTGTCGCTTTTAAGTTCATTAGGAAAATGGGTATTAATTTAATATGCAGTGCTCGACTTTTATATTGAATTTCAAAAGTCATCCTTTTCCAAATCCAGAAAGCTTCCAAATTGATACATATGTATGTGGGTTGTTGAGATTTAGGATTCAAGTTGTGATAGAAATCCTGAATTTGTGATGTGAGCTAGTGTTACCGTATTCAGGTCATATCAAAGGAGATGTAAAATTCATAACAAGGCAAAGCAGACCTTAGTTGATCTAGTAAGATTATCTAGGTGTTTGTGGGGAAGCACCATCCAAAATGATTTCTGAATGTTTCAGTTTTGTTAGCAGACTAACATACGTTGTGTGAGAATAGGAAGCCTGATTTTTAATTATACTGGAGGAGGACAGACTTTAAACAACATGATACAAACCTGTTTTTTCCAGAAGGAAGTGCAGAAGCAGTTTGTGTCCACTTCCTGTTTGGCTGCTGAGAACTTTATACTTATTTTACACTATTTAATATCACATATTACATTTTTAACAGGATTTGTCCATTGTAGTCACTGCTGCCCTGTAAAAAGGGGGGTAGAGGAACACTTCAGACATGAAGTTTGCTGATGCAAATGTTTGTCAGCAGTATCAGCCTCTGAAGCACCTGAGCTCAGGCTTTGTGTCTGATAGAGAAACACTTGGAAGAGACTTGGTTCTGTATTTTTTGTTATCTGTCAAACAGAAGCCAGCAGCAGATGTGTCAGCAGTTTTAAAAGAGGAAACAGGAGGGGAGAAAGATAGACATTTGCAATATCCCCATTTTTATACTACCCAGATAAGTATGATAAGTAATGATCAGTGCTTTGAATCTTTGAAGTTCAGCTGACTTACAAGAGGTAGAAGAAATACACAAACTAATAGTTTACTGAAGTGCTAAAGCTACTTAAATAACTGCATTTATTGATAACAGTAAGTGCGCAGGAGAGTAAAGAGAGTTTCTAGGTAAAAAATAAACAGTAAATGTGTTGGGTTTGTAGTACAGCTTCCTGAGTAAAAAGCAGTTCTTTGTCACATGAAAACCTTCTGTTTACTTAACTGTAGGCAGATAAATAGTTTGAGTTCTCTATTATAACATCATACTTAGTACTACCCTGCACAATGTTTGTGGTACCTCTCTTGCTTCACAGCAGGGAATTAGAGAGGGGCAACGCTGCCACCTTCTGGAAGTGGGAGCCCTGCCTCTGGTGATCCAAATTTCCTTTTATTATCCCCTTTCAGTCGTCCTCATTTCTTCTGCAGCTAAACTTTTCTGCACCCAAAAGCTATTCATAAAGTGAATAGTGTTTGCTTGATCCCAGATACAAAGGGCACTTGGACTGCTTTGTTCCTACACACCTCTAACAAAATGTGGAGACCTTGTAAAGGGAATGATGATACTGGGAGCCCATCATCAGAAAAAGTGATGTACATACCAAAGTGCTAGGATTATAGCATACATAACATAGGTATTTTTTTCTTTCCATAATAATAATACGAAGATGGGAAAGAAAAAACCAGATCACTATAAAGAGGGCAGGTGGGAAATGTAGTACACTCAAGACAGGACTTAGGAGGGAAAATAGATGCAGGAAGCAATAAATACCTTGTCTGCACACAGGCTGGTGCTGATTTAATGCTCCTCTTCAGGCAAGATTGTACCAGCTTAAGTTGTAAATCTTCAGTGGAGTGCAGTGTATGTGCATATACTGCTGTTGGTTTAGCTTAACCATTAAAAAAGTATGTTACTTAAACTGAGGAGCTGTTCTGAAGTCATGAGTATGTTTGTCTGCAAGGACTGATTGTGCTTAAACTCAGTGCTATTGTTTTGGTGTGAGTGCTTCCCTGTAGGAAAAACTAGGCAGTACCAAGCCATGCTGTTACACCTCGACTACTGGCATCTGAATTAACTCCTTGAAAGCTAATGAGTCTTTGCTCAATGCTAGATTCTGCCACATAGACCCATACTAAGAGACAGTAAGTATTGAGTAGTACCAGGGGAAGAAAAAGAGTAACTTACTTGATGTTCCTGGCCATTTTCTGGGACACATGGTTGCTGTGTATGCAAGTCTAGCCTTAACGCTTTGTAACTAGAGGATTTTTTGGAAGGCTGCTGACAGACCAAATAACGATACACCTAAGATGAGTCTGCCAGAACTTCCAAGGAGTCCATGCTGGAGATCTTCTGGCTTTGGGAAGACCGTAGCACTGGAGTGGCTGGTGTACCAGAGCTCCAGTGCTCAACTTTTGCATCATGAGAGCAGCAGGGGCAGTGCTGGCACGGGGGCTGGCACAGGATCAGGCTCCAGCAGCCACCACTGGCCTGCCAGCATCCCCCCGGGAGCCAGCCAGTTAAAAGGAGCAGTGGGATCCTTGGGGAATGATTGTCATCTCCTGCCTGTGAACTCCTGGAGCTCCCCTTCTCTGCTCTACAAGGTATGTCACATCTGTCCTGTGGCTGGCAGCCGCATGAAGATCTCTGCAGTGTCTCTTAAGTTAGGAAGGCTGGTCCCTGCTGCTGGCATGTGGCCTGTTCTTACCTCTAGCACCCCCAGGGCCTTGGACAACAGAAAGCCAGCCCTCTTGCCTTAATGGGTTCTTGGCTTCAGTGTTAAGGAACCACTGCTGAGGGGAAGGGCTGGGGGTCAGAAATCTGGTACAACATATCGCTGCACTATGAATATTAGGGTGGTTTATCTCTTGTCATCAACACTGAAAGTGATGAAAGTTTGATTAAAAGAACCTCACCACCCTCTATTGCTGTTTTGCTTTCTTTTACTAATATTTAGTTCCTTGTACTTGCTCACTTGACTGTACAGCCAGTGAAAAACTTTCTCTGCTAGCCCCAAACAAAAGGGTTTTTTTAAGGCGATCACTTGCACTTTGGAGTCAAGTTTTGCAGCTGATCTTGGTGCTGATGATTCGCTCTGTCTGAGCTGTACTGAATTGGAACGTGAAGATGGCCTATCCCTGCAAAGGAGTCATGATACCATCCATGAACAGTCTGGAAAATAAGGAGCCCTATTTTTTTTCAGCAGATAGTGCCCCTGTCTCACTCGGGAGTGGTGTAGTTGTGAAGATGCAGATCAGATAAATCAGTATCATTTCACGTGGATCAAACCAAACAGCTTTACATTTCTAAGCTGCAGATTTGCATGAGCATAGCTACAGCTTGGCTTGAATGCAGACAGATCACCACTGTGAAAAGGTCCTTGTCTTGGAGTTTCCTAAACGAATTAACTTTAAAGACAGGCTTAATTTCTTGTGTGCCTGAATGTGAAGGCTGGGCACACAGGCAGCTTAATTACCACCTTCTCATTGTGGTGCAGATTAGAACTGAGAGAGGCTTTAGAAGAAAAGCAGCAGGGCAGGAGGCACACCTGAAACACCAGGTAATAAAGTCTGGTTTGGCCTTGAGAGCAGCAGACACGTGGTTCTGTAGGCAGATAACAGTGGAAACTAACACCAGAATAGCGCGACACTTCTGAATTATTTAGGACTAACGCTAAGGTGTCTTTGAGGGATATGGCAAAAAAATCTGGCGGAGTTTCAAGAGAGCAGCAGTTGAACGGCCGTGGAAGCGAAGCGGTTACAAACTACACCTCACCTCCACAGCCCTGGGCACTGAGCGCTCAGTGCCACAAGAGGGTGCTTCAGTGGCACCCGACAGGATCAGGACTGACTCTCCGACAGTGAGGCTGAGATGTCAGGCATGCATCCCATGGGTGACTGTGAAAGGCTGCTCTTGAGAAACTGGTCTCCTAACTGGTAAGTAACTTCTCGTTGTAGAGTGCTTTATAACTGACCTGTAAAGCACCAGCTCACCCATGTGTTCTGTTCAGTTTTTTAACTTGGATAATGCATCACTTCAGAAGAACTCGTGGACTGAAGTTCGGTATCAGCCACTGCATTGGGGCGGAGGGCTTGGGGTAAATTCTGCTCTGTTATGATTATTTCTATCACGAGTGGTGCAGAAGGAGATCATACCACAAATGCATCAGGCGATCCATGTAGGACATAGGCTGTGGGAACACCACTGGTTTTAGTTGGAGAAATCCTGCTCGTTTTAACAGTTTCACAAAGGGAAAAATGCGATTCTCGGATACTGGCAAATAGGGACAAGATACTTCATCTTCCCTGAGCCAAGAGCCTGTCCTTCACTCTGATACGTGCCAACACAGGCTGCCTTCTCCTGCCATTCCAACTGGACAGCAGTGGCACACTGGAGCAACGGCACGGGGAGATGGATGGGGCAGGTACCTGCATCTGAGCACCAAGGGGTGCAGGACCGTGTGGGACTCCACAATGCCACTGCACAGGCCTGTTCTTGAGAGACACTCAAACTGCTGGCTGGGTTTTGGGGAATTCCTAAATAGGTTATTGCTGCTGGCTGTCCTTTCCCACCTGCGTTCCTGTCGCATGTTTGAGCTATCATAGATGCCAGTGCTGGTGCCTATCTTTAGAGACTGGCTCTTGAAACACAGAATTGCTCAACTCTGGCCCAGCCTTTATAGGGGCTGTTGGAAAATACCTGCTAGTGAGGGGGCTTGCTTTTTTAACGACTGCAAAGCTGCATTAGTGGGAATTTCCCTCCTAATTTTAAGACAAAATTCCTTTTAAGTAGTAAATGATCCACTTTAAGAGGCGAGTCACAAGTAGCTGTTCTCTGCTGCTTCGGTTTGATTCACATTGTGGAATTCTACAGAATTTTATTCTTTTAACAGAAAAATGTTAACTACCAGCTTTCTCACTGCTAGTGCCACACAAACTTGTGTGCTGTGCATGAGGTTGAAACTTAGTCGTGCTTTGGTTTTTGTTTTAATTTTGGGGGCTTGGGTTTTTTGGTGTGTTCTGTTTGGTTTTGTTTCGTTTTCCCCCTAAACCTCTCTATCGTAGTGACAGAGGGGCATGAACAGCAGCTGTAGAGCCTCCCCATGCTTCAGCAGCCCCGTGCTGAAGGCTCACCGGCGTGCGAGGCAGCATCTCCCAATGTGTGGGGCGACATCTCGCTCCTTTGGGCCTGTGCTCCCGCTGTGGCCAGTTCCGCACAAGCTGGACAAGATGACGCAGCCATCGGCCTACGCTGCCTTGAGGAGTTCTGTCCTGGAGAGGGGAATAGTTGATCAATGTACAGGGAGGAGCACACAGGGAATGTTAAAGACGGTATTTAGGCTGAGATGAGCTCTGAGGCAGAAGCTCTTCCCTGTGAGGGTGCTGAGGCGCTGGCACAGGGTGCCCCATCCCTCGCAGTGTTCACGGCCAGGTGGGACACAGGGGCTTGGAGCACCCTGCTCTAGTGGAAGGTGTCCCTGCCTGTGGCAGGGGTCGGAGCTGGAGGAGCTTTAAGGTCCCTTCAACCCAAACCACTCGGGGATTGTTAGGCAGCAAAGGCAATAATTCTGGGGTATGAGCAGCTTCACGCTTCATTTTTAGTTCTATAGGGAGATTTCTCATAATGAGTACTGTCACAAACAACCAGCCTTCATGGCTGCAAGATGTTTTTCACAAGTGTCTTTTTAGTGTTGTGCAGTAGTAGCTATGATGCCTTTTGCTGTTAAAAGGTATTTTAAAAGCAGAAAACCTGAACCTTACAGACTCTTTACAGAACAGGCTCCTCAGGTGTAACTGCCTGTAGTTCTCTACACCTCGTTTAAAACTTACAGCATTGACTCAAGCAAGAAATGAAAGATCTTTAAAGAACTGTGATTTGAGTAACATTATACAAAGAAAAGTAATAGCACTCTTCTTCAGTATTTAATAACTGGGAGCAGTAGATAATATCTTCAGCAAAACAGCATGTCACGACTGAGGTAACTTAAATAGAAACGAGAGGAGGTGGTGGTGCATTTTTGAGGTGGCTTTCCAAAGCTATTCCAAAGGAGGATTGGGTGAGGAGGGAAGGGGGAAGAACCAGAATAGGTTAGAATGCTGTACAGAAATATTTTTAGGAGATCAGAGGAGGAGCAATGTTTCCTTTGAGTAATTTGTGTGCTGGGGGTGTGAAGTGACCTCCTGGTGCAGGTGAGGGATTATGGTGAGTGCATCCTGTGGGTCCTTCGCACAGCATTGCTGCACTGGAAATCATTCTTCAATCAGGTCTCAACAGCCACGTTACAGTGCTGAAACATCAGTGTTGAGGTGTACAGAAGTGAAATATGTAACCATCAGGCTTTCAGCAGGCTCGTCCATAACACAGCAGTTAATGTGACAGTTGTGTCATCTACCCCTTCGTTCTTAGCTACGTATTGTGATATTTGGCTTATCTTCATGGGGAGTTACCTTGGAGGGGTTCTGTATCTCTTGACATCTAGTGGGCGAGGTTATAGCTATGTGTGTAGTGAACATACCATCGTAACACTGTTTGTTAAGCCTTGCAAGGAATGCACTTTCTTTCCCTGCCAGAGGATTCAGTGAGCTGACTCATTAGCTCCATCAGAACCTCTCGGTCTTTTATCCTGCTGCTCACAGGACCAAATGGGTAAAACAGGAATTAATGTTTTAAGTGATGTTTCTGACATCAAGCCAAGGAGGTGCACTTGTGTGTTCAAAAGTGGAGAATGCAAGAGCCACTTGAATGCCTCACTCTGGCATTAATCTGTCTGCGGTGAAACTCCTTGTTCAGCCTTAGGCTGATGCACATTAGTCATCTTTCCTTTTATTTTCAGTCTGTTGAAGAGCATTGACTGTAATTATGCTGGACCTAGTGATGAAAAGGACTGGAAGCATCATTGTATAAAATACAGTGGTTGGTATGTGTGCGAGGCATTGACTGCGTCTTCAAGTTGTTTGTGGACTCCAAGGCCAAGCAATTTGAAACCCATTGTCTGAGAGAGAATACCTGCTCCATTTTATAGCCCATCAATTTGCTGAGCTGTGGTACCTGTTCAGAAGTTAAATTCCACATACATTGGCATACTGCCCTCTGAAAAGAATCCCTGTTTTGTTAACTCTTCCTAACATACAATTCCATGGTTCCATAGCTATCAGAAGGAAGGCTGAGCTTTGGGGTGTGCTCACGTCCCCGCTAAGTCAACGAACGAGCAAGCTGCCGGTGGAAGAGGCAGTTCTCCTTCTTCATGCTCACCTGGGGGCTTCTGTGCATTGGATCCCAACCCGTGTAACAAGACAGTGAGTTGGTTCTGCTGAATTACGTGGCAGCACATTAATGTTGTCACTAAACCCTAAACTTGAGAGGAGAAAAATTCTGGTTTCTCATAGTCAAACTAGGGTAAGAAGTTTATTAGGTTAGGTTTGTCTGCAGCCATCACAGGTTACTTACATACGTAGGGTTTAAGTGGTCTTGGTTCTTTGTCTAAACGTGCCCATGGTTTGACAGTGTCCTTCAAATAGTGACGTGTCCTGCAAACCTGAGCATGTGGATGTTGTGAGGCACTGAATGACCTACACGTGACTCAACTCGTACACACAAAATCTGTACCATCGATTCCTCTAATCAAGTACTGCTCAGCACACAGTTTTAATTGGTATAAAGGAGTGTTGTAGTTTGAACCTCTTTAACTTTCATGAAGCTTATCAAATGTTTGCATATTTTCTGTTGGCTAAAGCAGCACAGAATTGCATGCCTTAGTTTGGAAACCCTTCTAAACAGCCACAGTGTCAGTTTGCAGAATAAAGGATGATTCTGCATCTTTCTTCTTGGACGCTTGCTGATTCTGCTGCCCTTCAGCCCTGGGAACTTTGATCTACCTTTGTGCTAGTGCCTTTTAGATTTATTTTACAAGTACAACTCCTTACTGTGACATAGGTGTTTGTGACATAGGTTTGTGGTGTGGATACAGTTCTCACACATACATCATGTGATTGACCCAAAACACCCAGGTTGTGCTATTTTTAGTTTTATCAGTGTACTTCTTGGTAATGAATTTGAAGTAACCATTAAAAACTTGCCTATAGAAGAGGAAACACAGATGTAGAATTTCACATTTTGAGCTCGTGTAAACCAAAAGAACTAAAGCACAGAGAGGCCTGAATTTTGCTGTCATCATTCTGAAACACAAGCTGTGCTGTCCTGCCTTTCCCTGATGAGTCACAGGAACATGCTCCTGTCCAGCCTGCCTGGAGAGCTGCAGTGCTGCACAGAAGATGCAGTAAACCAGGAAAAAGAGAATGGAAGTCAAGTAATCCCTGCAGCGTTCTCACTGCACATCTGGATATTCGCCTTCTCTCTAGTCATAGGAATAGTTCCTAATCCCCTTCCTCTCCATGGGATTGCCAGAGCCCTCCTGACAACTAGGATGGTGTTGGTGGGGTAGGGGAGAGTGGGAACACAAGGAGAGACTATGTGGATCACATGGAAGTTCTCTCTAGCTCAGCCTCTAATGTGAACGAGAAGGGTCTAGGGAAATCTATGGGAATAGCGTGAGAGTAATAATTTTAATCTACATTAAAGTAGAAGATCTTATGTGAAGGTTTATATAGATCTTCTTTATAAATATTCACATCCTTTGGTTTAGTCTGTTATGGCAACTGTTTTCATTTTACACTTCAAGTAGTAAATCTCACTCGGAAATTCTTAAGGCATCTACTTGTAAAATGCCACTAGAAAAGAAAATCAGCATAAATACGTAGTGGTTATGGGTCTTCTGGCTGCTTCTCCTTGTGTTCCAGCAGAAGTTCAGCACACACTGTTATTAGCTATACAAAAGTTCATCTTCACCACAGGTTTTGGTGTTTGTGGTGAAGCCACCAGCAGCAAGAGCTCATTTAAAGAAGCTGGGGTTATGAGTGTCATTCTGCTAGAAGCAGATGCCAATATTTGGGGGGCAACCAAACTTTTAAGTACAGGGGAAGGTTGCAAGGCCATTTCCTCCTGAAATTAGTATCCCGTTATGATTCTTAAGTGTTCCAAGACTTCCTCAGTTTGAGGGGTGTTTCCACTGGAACCTTGCACTGATTTGTGGGGTTGCATGAACCAGACTTCACAGGAGTGCTTTGTCTCCTTCCAGTCCATCTGAACAGACATTGGACAACGCAGACCCATCCCAGTAATTACTGCTGCTCTTACAGCACATCTGGAAGGTGAAGAAGAACCATTTGGTCCTTGGTAAAGTTGCTGATTCCTGGACCTTTCCCAGGAAGTGTCCTGTGTTTTGTAACTAGGGCTTTTGGGCTGTTTCATTGACAAACCCTCACTAGCTAAAACCATCAGATTAGAAATTAACCTGTTTAATGGTCAGTGGTTATCTATGGATTTGTGAGAAGAAAGGCTTTTTTGGGAGAAAACTTGGCTTTTCCAATTTAAACGGTTGTATTGCAGGAGTTGTCATTTGGTTGTTTCCTCAGAACCCTTCCTCGCTTGAGCTGTCAGGGTAAATGTGCTGCTTTTCTCCCACTGTAGCATTAATGTCTTGTAAAGGATGTTTTGTTTGCTCTGTGTGTGTGTTTTGGCTTTTTTTGCTCTGTTGACTTGTTCCTGTCAGTGCCACAAGGTGGACAGATGAAATGAGACTTAAGAAGTGCTTCCTTATCAAGTCCTGGGCAAGTATAACTTCAGCATGTGTGAAAACCGGAGCCTTTACTTACCCTTCTAAATCTTTTAGTGTATAGCGTGTATCAACTATTCTATTAACATTTAATAGGAAATCAGTATATTGTGAATGGAGTACTTTGAGAATGGTGGGAATTAGATGACCACAGCCTGAGCAGCAGTATCAATGTTTGCTTACTCTAGAGATCTAGAATCGAGCTGGGAACTGAATAGGAAGATCTAATAATGGCTTATGGCAATGTCATCAGTATGATATGGGTACTAGCGACCAAGTAGATTATACGTGCAGATTTTCTAAGTAACCTCTGTTTTCTTGCTCATTAAAATAAGAAATATGGGTGAAAGGGTTTCTTAATCTTCAATAATACTAAACTTATGGTAATGTTAATGCAGTTTCAGATTCATGGACTCTAATCAGGTCAACCGCTGTAATAACATGGTTCTGTGAGGTGCTATGAGGACTTTTCTGTTAAAATGTGGATTGTATTGTGCCTTTGTCTTAAATTTGTGGAAGTTTGGGGTGGTTTTGAAGCTTACTCATGAAATCCCACTCAAGAATCTTTGAAGGTGGTGCCTTATTTTCCTTTCAGTTTTCTTGCATAGGTTGTAAATTAAGTTTTCAACCTTTAGAGCCAAAGTCGAACTCTCTTAAATTCTTCAGTTGGCCTCTGAGACAAAGCATCTGAAGGATCAAAGACAAATTTCTTCACAAAAAAATGTATGAACCTCTGCATGGTTTTTGAAATTACTTTTTAAGTGCTAGTGAAAGTAAATAGCTTGGATTTTGCCTACTCGATAATTAAGCTCTGGAGATGTTATTTCACAGACTTCCTTATAGATTGGTACCTGGTCTTCATGAACAGGAAGTTGTCAAGTTAAGCCTTTAATATTGTATTCTCTTCTTTGTTCTAACAGCTCACAGGGAAGAGAAAAGGAATGAAGATAGAGCAGAGGCTGCACTGACATCAAAGAAAGCTGTTGCATCTATAATGGAGAAACAGACGACTTCTCTTTCTAAAAGTCTTCCTTCAAAGAAGTCCTCATCCTTCTCTAACACATCACTAACTAAACAACCACTTAAGCCTTCTGCTGGAAGTTTCAAAGGTGTCATTCCCAAGAAGCCTTGGCTTTCATCAGGCAGTGTTTCTCCGTCAGGCAGTGTTCCTTCAAAGCATTCATCTCTTTCTCATGGCTCATCAGTTTCCAAAAAACCAGCTACATCTTCCAGTTTGGGTGGAGGACTCAAAAAGCCTTCACAGTCTTCCATGTCTGCTGCATCTGGAAGTAGTCAAGCAAAGGCATCACCCAGCCCTATCCCGTCACAACCCAACTCTCAGATTCGGCAAAATATTCGACGATCCCTAAAAGAAATTTTATGGAAGAGGTGGGAATTCAAAGCACTTATTTTATGTAGGAAGCTACAAGTAGAAGTTAATGTTTAGCCTGAAGAGTTTTGCTTGCATCTTGATAAGGGATATTGAGGGTTTGAATTTATACTGAAAATTACTGCAAGTGTAATGGGTATTTCAGGTGTACCTTAAAGAAAGTAATCTTTAGTAAATAAATGCACATGTGAAAAAGCCTTTAGGAATTAAGAAAGGGACCTCACTAATCCATTTATAGGGACGCAATTACAGCTGAATTAAATTGCAGCATAGAAGCTTTTATAATGCAGGTGCTCTGAAGCTTTAAAATCTGGTGGTAGCAGTGTTGGAGATGCTGAGGTTGTGGAGAACATAGTACAGGAAATACCATAGTAAAAGATTAGATGCTTACTGAAGTAGGGATTCCTTCCCAACATACAAATCAACAACAACAAACCCAGGTCAATGGACAACTGTATCCCTTAGGAAAGGAAAAAACAAAAAGCAAACATTCCCACAAGGATTATTAAAGCTAATGCCAGCCACCAAGTCTTACTATAGAGCACCACATTCTGGTGGTGTCTCTGAAATGGAAATGCTGTTCACAGTGGAGAATCTAGGAGTAAGACTCAAGTACTTGAGCCTCACTGAGGGAGAATGCGCCTAGGTTAGTTGTTTAAAGTTAGCTTTTATGAATGCTACCTGAAGATTCCTGCCTAACATAAATGCACGTACCCTTCTTGTTTTTAACAGAGTCAATGATAGTGATGATCTGGTCATGACAGAGAGTGAAGTAGGAAAAGTAGCACTCAATATTGAAAAGGAGATGTTTAACTTGTTCCAAGTTACAGACAACAGATACAAGAGTAAATACCGTAGCATCATGTTCAATCTCAAGGACCCCAAAAACCAGGTTTGGAATTTCCTTAAAACAGTAATATATACTGAAATAGACTTCTGGGTTTTAATATGTCAAACTCTGCCTTCAACATTTAGAGTTTCAAGGCAGAGACTTATGAATTATACTATAAAAGATTATTATAAAGCCATTCAAATATTTGAAGAATATTTGGTTTTATCCAAGGAGCTCAAAGGCTGCTTTAGTTGGTCATTTGTATTTATTAAGTGTGGGCATTTGGTGTGAAATACTTATTACAGAATGACTTTAAATACAGACTTCATTAATTTCTCCTCTTGTGACATTCTGTACTACCTGTTAGATACTGCCCATTTACATGGTCATCTTTGTGCTTTAAAACTAAAAAATTGATGCTGGTACAGGTGAAAATACTAGAGAACACTTGAAGTTTAATTTATTAAGTTTTCTACAATAGATATGAAATAGGAAGTGGCAAATTCTGACACTCCTATTCAGTTACATTGATTGTTACTGATGATAATGAAGAAAACTCATACTTCGTATTTATTTCATCCTTATGATCTGGTTGCTGCACCTTTCCTAATATGCTTATAAGCAGCCAGTATTTGTAATAGAGAATTGAGAAACTGGAACAGCTTTTGGCTGTTAAGCACTGCAAATCCTGCTAGTTACCTAAGCAGGTTCTCTTCAGCATAGCAACAACGTGGGTTCTGTTTCCAGGGGCTCTTTCATCGTGTCCTTCGTGAGGAAATCTCACTGTCAAAACTAGTGAGGATGAAACCAGAGGAACTTTTATCTAAAGAACTGTCTATGTGGAAAGAGAAACCAACTAAAACAGTAAGTAACAGAATTTTGCCCTATTATCTTTAGTAGCTACAAATTAAGAGTCAGTTCACTAACCCTTACCACCCATATTGTGTTAAAGTACCATTTTCTTCCTAATGCAATGCTAATAATGTTCAGTTTCAATACACTTTCTCTACCACCAGCCAACTTATAGCAAGGTACAAAATAAAAGTATAAAATTATAAAATAACAAACGGAGTGGGGTTTTTTTCAGACTACAGAGGCAAGAAGCAAATCTCATGAAGTGAAGAAAGCAGCTGTAAAACGGGAACATGTGCCAGCTGTAAATATGGAAGATTCTCCACCCGTGTCTGATTCGGATGTAAGTATTGGCTATCGCTTCAGTATGAAGACATTGAAGGAGATAAATCAGGGCCTGCAGTCTCTCATCAGAAGTGCAGACGTTTCAGTGAGCTGTAAGGACATTATTACCTAGTAGGTGTGCTATGAGCATTTTTCCTTTTAGTTTGAAGGAGTATAACCACCAAATGATAGACATATTTGGATGCGTTTCTAAAACGCTGTGTATTTTTCAGCCCTGCTGTCAACTTACAGAGCAATCCTTTCTTTCTAAATATTAGCCATCTACCCCAGAATATTGTGGAATGAAATGAAGACAAATACTCTTTGAGAGCTCTATCTGACATGATATGCTTTAACCAAGGCGCTTAATCTGTTTTTTAAAAGAGTTGAAGTTAATTAATGGTTTCCAAAGTGTTCTTTTAATAGTTGGAATTAATGATCAACTGGAATATCTTTTGTGTTTATTCACTTTTAGGAGCAGCAAGAGTCAGCCCGAACTGCATCGAATTCAAACAGTGCTGCTTCTCTAGATGTGTTTAGCAGTATGTTGAAGGACACAACAAGTCAACATCGAGCCCATCTTTTTGACCTGAACTGCAAAATCTGTACAGGTACCTACAGCGCTGACTTCATGCAAAGTAAAAGAACTGTTATGTTAAGAGTAGTGTGTTTGTGTTTCTTTAAGCTATTTCATTGTTAAATAGTAATCAAAAGCTTTTGAAATCAACTTACAGGTCAGATTTCAGCATCTGAAGATGAAGGGCCACCTAAGAAAAAGTCAGTGGCTTCTGTTAAAAAGGTGGAGTCGAAATCAAAGCCAGATGTTCAGCCAAAGTATGAAAGTTCTGCACCTGCCTCAACAGCAGAGCCTGTCACAGAGGCCGTCTCTGAAAACACAGCGGAAACTGAAGATGGACCAGTAGCAGAAACAGTTCCTCAGTCAAGCGCAGAAAGAACTTGCATTCCTACAACCCAGGCCCCTACTAATGCAGATTCCTCTGTACCTGAAGAGGTCTCTGCTTTTCCTGCCACTTGTGCTGGTGTAGTTGTCACAACCGTAACAGTTTCAGGCAGAGACCCCAGGACAGCGATGAGCAGCTCCTCTGGTATTGTGACCCCGGCCCTGCGTTCTGGTCCTGCCTCTGACAAAGTTTCAACAGTGGAAACAAAACAGGAAACTTCAAAACCAATTATGACTGTCCCCAAATCAATATTGACAAAACCTTCGTCCTCACCAGATCCAAGATACTTGGCAGTTCATCACTCACCCAATGTCAAGTGCGTATACTTTATAGTACCCAGTCTTTGATGAGGTTATCCTCAACATCTTGTGTGTCCCATGTCCCATTCCCCTGCTCCCAGTTTAAAGGCATGGTCAATGTTAAAGTTGAGGTAACCTGATGCAGGTTTTTAATTTACCATCCCATAATTTACTTTCTCTAGTTGGTAAAATTTTCAGACCATCAGTAGATGTTGATTACAAAGACTCTACAATGTGTTTCAGCAGATAAATAAAACAAGGTATTACACAGACTTAAAGTCTGCATGTACATTAATATAGAGAAAGTGAGTGTGAGAGATGTTTTAAAGGCATTTCTAGATTATTCATCCTGTATTAAAATACTTTTACATCTGAATTTATGAATGAACCAATTGACCAGCTTGAAAGGAAGTGGATTTCTTTCATATTCTGGGTATATACAATAGTAAAAATAAATATTAAGTATATCCTTATGCAGCTGCAGTGAAAAGATTTTTGTTCATAGCAAATTCTTTTACTTGAGAGTCTCTGATGCATATTGTTGACCCAGTTAGTGGGCAATATATAATTCATACTAGTTGGTTATAGAGTCAGGATCACAATAGTTACAGTGCTAATATAATTCTGTAAAGTAGTATCTTTTCAGCATCTTTTTTCCTGTCTGCAACTACAAATTTATTTACTGTTACTCCTTGCTTTTTTCACTAATAACAAGTTAATGGAAAACACTAACAAAGGATTAAGTAAAAATTCTCTTACTTGTTTAAAACAAAGTATTCAATCAATAGAAAGAGGGAGGAAAATTAAAAAGATTCTTTCTCATTTGTATTCTGTAACCTCTATGTTCTGGATTTGTTTTGCAGTGTCGCGGAGCCACGCTCACCTCAAGACAGTGACACTTCCCTCTTTCTCTCTCGTCTCAACACCATTTGGAAAGGATTTATTAACATGCAAAGTGTGGCCAAATTTGTCACTAAAGCATATCCTGTCTCCGGGTGCTTTGATTATCTTAGTGAGGTTAGCACTGATGTGTTTATGTGTTTAGAATAAATCTCTACTGCAGTTCCTGTTGCTGGAAGGGCTGGGGTCACTACGTACATGTTGTTGTACTAGAACTGTAGCAGTGGTAAGTACCATCCCCGCAGTAATAGGTAGCTCAAGCTAGAGGGGTCACTGATGTCATCTATTACAAAATTTTGTTTGGCCATTTATGAAAAATATCATCCTTTTTAATGATCTTCAACTGAAAACCTTTGGATGATACTATTCTGGGAGAGTGTACGTTCAAATAATGAGTGTATAAAGGTTTGAGCTAAACCAAGCTTTTCTTTCTTCTCTGAAGTTTTATTTTATGCAACTGCTAAGTTTCAAGCACAAATACGTGGTTTAGGACTTTTATTAATAGGGTTGGTGGTTCTTTTTGATACTGCTTTTGCTAAAGTGAGTTTCACAGTCCCAATGACAGGAAGCTCACTAGAATTATGTGACTCGTAACTGAAAGAGTGGAGGAAAAGCTCTATTTCGCAGCTTCCCTATAAAAACAAAGCCAGTAATGGGCATACAGAGCCAGTTTACATTTTGCTGCTGTCCTTGTTTGGGAGTACCTGTTCTGTTCCATGTGTACCATTAGCCTTTTGATAACATGCTGTAATTAAACACCTTGATATTTAGAAATAGCCTGTCTGAAGTTAGAAAAGCATGTATGAAAGCTTCCCACGATATAATGGTGTATTATCCACTGGGCTGCTGGGATGGGGCAACCTGCACTGCTTTTAAACATCAGTCTCTTGTTTTTTCTCATGCTACCGTGTAATGCTTCTTGTTTAGGATTTACCAGATACAATTCATATTGGTGGGAGGATCTCACCGAAGACGGTCTGGGATTATGTTGGCAAACTCAAATCTTCGCTGTCTAAGGTATTCACTTCAAATCCTTTGCAAAACCTGGAAGAAAAATACAGCAATGTGAAATAAGAACTTTTTATAGTTAGTAAACAGCAAATACTGACATAGGTCGCACCTGGAAAACTACCAACACCACTTATTCCTTTGACAGTTTTGATTTATTGAAGAATTACTGTTATTGAGCTGCAGATCCTCTTGATCTCTCTCTCCTGCGTAGTAGTTAGATCTTCGTACTATTTATTAATTTTTAATGATTGAACATTAATTATTCAGTATTGAAGATTAAACCCCAAATTTTAAAGAAAAAGAACTTTATGGAATATATTTTACTATTAAAAATACTTCAGAAGTGAAAAAATGAGGCACCCTGTACAGATATAATCGTGAAACTGAGAATTTTCCCTTTCATTTGTATTAATTTAAGCCTGAAGATGGTTACTTTGATGTAAGATACACAAGTAACTTGTATTTCTGAAAACGACAAGCCTAATTCTGTTTTAGTATTCCAAATTGAACAAGAGGTCTCTCTTAAAGCCAGAGTCTTGCCTTGAAAACATAGTTGAAGTGATAAATGTACAGTTAGTTTTTACCCCTGGAATTTGTCCTTTTCCATTTTATTTGCTGGTATATTTCAGCTTGAATTTTTCCACTTTGCTTTTGTATTACAGGAATTGTGTTTGATTCGTTTCCATCCTGCAACAGAAGAAGAGGAAGTTGCCTATATCTCTCTCTACTCCTATTTTAGCAGTCGTGGTCGTTTTGGTGTTGTAGCTAATAACAACAGACATATCAAGGATCTCTACCTGATCCCCCTGAGTACTAAGGACCCAATTCCTTCCAAACTGTTGCCCTTTGAGGGACCAGGTAAGCACAAAACAGGGGAGGTTAAATGCTAGGTAAAATCACATCACAAAAGTCAACCTAAGACAAATTGTTGAATGTTTAATGTAAGTGTTACTAAATTTTTCTATATAAAACCAATTTTAAAGTACATAAATAGGGAAAATTTGGAAATCCAACTCCGAGACAAAATTGTCTGAAATTTCCATAGCTTTTCCAACAAGGTGCTTGTATACTATTAAGAGGATGAGTTGACCTATAAAATCAACTAAACCCAGCCACATTACTGGAAGAATAACTAAAACAGCACACCCCCCCTCTACCCTATCTTCATCAACCCATAAATCCACGAAATCTAGGCCCTTACAAGCCATTCACTGTCACTTAAATCAACCAGGAAATGTAACCCACAGAGGAGTCCAGGAATCTATGAAGACAAAGGTAATATTTATAGTGGTTTCACTACGTTGTAGTTGTCTCATGCTGAGTCTTAATCTGTGTGTGCAATATGGTGCACAAGGGGTTTGTAAATGTTTTATTCTAGTTGAAGAAAATTCTGGCCAAATCACTGGCTTCCAAAAATTGGTTTGATAGGGGAAAAGGGATCCACATTCCATAGGGTTAGTAGGTGGCAGACAGTAGTTGGTATAGGCAGGTTATATTATAATCTTCTGGTTTTAGATAAAAATACCATTAGTAATGTTTAGTTTGAGTTTGCTCCATGCTTTTGTGTTCAACATGGTGACAGAAGAACTGAGAATCAACTCAGCCATGAAACAACCACTAAAAAACGTGAAGTCGTCTTCCTCTGAGGATGGAGATGTTGCCTGTGCCTTAGTTTCCAAATAAGTATCTGGGGTTTTATACACGATAATAGCTTGAGAAGCTGAAGAACTCCAGGTTACAATGAAGGTCCTACTTCATTGTCGTAGCAATGGTTTGCAGACTATTAAACGGTAGGTATGAAACAGCAAACATGCAAGGAGCTGACCTTTCCGAGCAGCTGACTGTCCTCTACTCCTCAAGTACAAGTCTAGGACTAAACTCAATAAAGCCTTCTCAGAGCTTGTCTGCAGGAGCAACAGTGTCTGGGACAGGTTTCCATGTGTTGATGGCGTATGACTCCAACAACAGGAAATGATACATCCTTAGTTAAATGCTCTCCCTCTGTGAGGTTGCAAGGGGCACTTGGTGCTGAATCCTCAAACAAGATTTTTCTCATACACTCCAAGTCTGTCTTAGCCATCCTTGACCAGGGCACAGTCTAGTCTAGGTCATTGTTTTTAGGCTATAGCTAAAAAGGCAGGATTATTTCTATCTGAATTATAACAATATAGCTATAATATAATATAGCACCTCATAGTCTTTAACATACTGAATTCTTGAAAGGTGGGCAAAAGCTGTTATTCCCATTTCATAGCCAAGATGTGAATACACTGAGCGCAGAACGCTTGGCACAGGGATATAGGCAAAGGGTCTTAACTCATGGACTGGCTTTTCCAGCCAAAATAAAAGCGCCACCTTCCTTTCTGGGCAGTAACACAAGAAAGGGGCTGGCCATTGAATCAGCTGTAAATGCTGGGCTTTAATAACCTGCTTTAGGGAGACACTTCCCTACTTGTCACCTACTTGCATTCCTGTGGAAAGACCAGCTTTCCTTTTTACTTCCTAATATTTTTCCTTTATAGTTTTCATTTTAAACAAAACTCTTACAAAAAATATAGGTATCATTTGCAGGTGATGTTCAGGAAGGCAAATTTAGAGTTTCCAGATTGAAATACCTATTTGTAGGCAAAGTGGAGTAAAGGATAGCAATAGAAACAGGGTTCCAATGGCAGAGAGGCCAGAAGATGTAACAGTTTCTTTTGACTTAGACTTTGGCCATTAATTCACACTTCTGGAAACTTCTGTAACAGCTTTACCTCATAGTCGGGCTAAGTTGTGTTCAGGTAAGGTGTTTTTCTGGTTTTGTGTATGTATTAAAACCGTGGTATAAAAGACATGTAATCCACACTTCTTAATGGCATCTGATGGAATTCACTGCTTTTTCTTTCACAATCAATAAAAATATTTTATGGAAAGTGGTCATTGTCTCCTTAAATTTAATCGTGTACCTTCAAATAGAGTTGAGCAAGGACTCAAAAAGCATTATGCTTCAGATGTACTTAACAAATCATCTTAAGATGACTGGAGGGGGGAAGAGGGAGAGGGCAATAAACCCCTGCCACTCCAGAAATCCTAGTCAGGAGATGTTCAGGCGCATATGGATTATGCATTTCTCCTGTTTTCTGATGGACTGGATTGGGAACACAACTGAGGACTTCTGAACAGCGCTAGTACCTAGAAGATCTACAAAAAACTTTAACATGGGTGATTTTAAAACAGGAAAATGGAAGGTTATCCATATTTATACTTAATTCACCTTAGTTATTACCAGGTTTCATGTATCAGTGGGCTCTTCTGCATTGTCTCTTTGCAGTGGTTTACTGTATGTGAAGTTACTCCTCTGTTTCACATACACACTTAAGGTTATTTAGTGCTTTCATCTGTAGATCTCAAAGCATTTTGTAAAAAGTATAATCAGACTTAATTACCAATAGAAAGTGATTTATTGAGGGGTTTAGGGGCAACTTTTGGAATGTAACAAGTATCTTATGTAGTTAAAGTAAATTAATAACAGCCATATGTCAGCAAAGAATTACACAAGTGTTGCTAGATCTCTTCTGGTAGTTTATAATAGGAAGTGTGGTTTTAAGGTATGGAGTATCCTATGTAGCATTAAGTCTCATGCTATTTAGAACATTTAAAAATTGCCACAAATGGAACCAAATTTTAACTGCTTTTAATAGAGTTTAGATGTCTTTATCTCAGCAGAAATCATTAGGAAAAGCAGCAGCTGAGAAGGACATGGCATTAGGAAAGTCATGATGTACCTTCCTGGACAGCGCTGTTCCCATGCAGACAGTGATCTGTACCCCTGAATTAAGGGTGCACAAATCCGATGATACCAATCAGTTGCTGTCATGATTAATTGGGACAAATACTGAAATGGTATTGATAATGTTTTAAAGAATATCTTATATCAGTCTGCAGTTTCAGACTGTGCACCATGGCCATGCTTAGTCCGCTCCTGTGGCTGTGCCATCGATGTACAGAAATTAGGCACAGGCCTCTAACAGGTAACTCCTTACGTGCTGGTGATGGAAGGGGAAGATGGAATTAATGTATTTAAGGATAAACCCCCAAATACTCATCCAACACCAATATTTAGTACATCCTGGTTTAATAGCTTTAGTTACAGGATGTAACTCAATAAAACCAGTGTCTGGACTTCAAATACATAATAGGATAATAACTGTTTTCTAAATAATTCAGCACTGAAAGCTGCTAACTCTGCTGTCACAGCTTGCAAGACTTAAAACGCTCGTGAAAGACAAGTCATTGAGCAGTAGTTGGAGACTGCAGCCACTGTTTTCCTTACTACCTAAAATCAAGCACTTAACCTGTTTATGGATATTAGGCTGACCATTGAGATGCTGCTCTGGCTGTATGCTCCCATTTAAAAGAAACATTTAGTATTTGATCACTTTGAACTGAGTGACTGTAGAAGCCAGGTCAGGCAAAATTTCTCATATTTGTGTAAAATTACAGTATCGAAATGTAAAATTTTAATGGGATTTCTTCTATGATGACTAAACTCTAAAGAGATTGAACTACAACTATTGTTATTAACTTACTACTGGAATTTATTGCCTTGAATGTGTGTTAAAATCTTACCTTGTTTTAATTAGCGCCTCAATCTCTGTTTCTTACAGAGATTCAAACCTGATTTTGCAGTAATTGCTGTTTATTAGGTATTCTGTCTGCTGGATTTTTGAAACCTGTTGATATCAGTTACTCAGTGGATGAGATTCATTGTGACTAATTGCATAAATCACAGGTCTCTGCACAGAAGTCGATAACCAAAACATTAACAACAGGAGAACAGCAAGTGCCTACTAAGAGGGTTTGAATGAACACCAATCTGTGGGATACTCTGCACTGGTCAGCACTGACCAGATGTGGAGTCGTTATTCATATCCTGATAAAGAAAAGATAAAGCAAATTCACACACAGTGAACCATTCCTAGATAGTGGGTCTCTTCTGACTGTAAATTGTGAATGTGGGGTTTTCCTCAGTTAAGTTGTCTTACTTTTGAACTATGTCTTGATCTTATATGTTAATATAACTTCATTTAAGGTAGTAAATCATTGTGAACAGAACTGCTAGAATTGCTTTTGGGCTGTGGGTACAAATGAGTATTTGGATAAGTCAAGTATTTATGTGGTCCTTTTTGAATAGCTTTAGAATTCCCTTTGTTTATATATTTAGGTAATACTTCGTTTAGTTCCTGTCCTGCCTGCTTTTCTTGTGCATCTCAGCATCCCTTCCCATCTTACAGGGCAGACTTAAGCATGTACTGAATTATTAGCAAATCTTAGTTCTGGTAATATAGGTGGTTAATTTTCTTTATGCTTTCATGAATTTTCTGTGCTTTTTCTAAATATGAAAGAAGGTGAGAATTTGCAACACTTCTCACTTTTTTTTTTTAATCACACATCTTGTACCTGGAGGAAAAAGCTTTTGGGCACTGAGTTTTGGATGTAAAAATAGGAAACAGTATGTACTACAAAATGAAAGCTACTTAAAGCAAAATGTCCAATACCCTTTTAAGCACAGAGCTTCATTCTGGACATGTTTATCTTCCTTAAGTGTGAGTGGGAACTGTCCATGTAAAAGGAAGAAAGGCGGTAACAGACCTACAGCCCTTTGCATTTTTCCTGTTTATCAGAAACTTTCCCATCAGTTTAGGATACACTTCTCCAAGGATTCAAGCCTGAAGCTTTCCCAGAGGTGTAATTCTATTTTTTACTTACAGAAAAGCCTACGGCATCAAACTGAACCCTGCAGAGGGTTTAAAGTCACCAGGGTTTTAAAGTCACCAACTCTTTTCTTGCAGGGAAGGTGAATCCAGCCAGGGTCCCTTCCCACACATTTAACTCCTTCCTGCCTAAGCCCTCCTTTGCTTGCTTGGTAGCTTAGCAGTTTCCCTGCTTCTAATGTCTAGCTGGAAAAATCCCAAAGTGGGGAGTGGGTTCCAAGCTTTGATACTGTTCCCAAATGCAGTTTGTTTGAGGTTGTTTTCTCAGCCATTACTGATATTTGTTTTAACTTGGAAATAGACAAGATGTTTATAGACTGGTGTCAATGTTAGTGTTTTAGCACAGATGATTGTAACAGAAATGGTTACAAAGTTTAGCCCAGGTTTTAGCACTTTTCAGTATGTCTGTGTATACAACATGTTTGCAAACTATTTAAATGATGATTTCAAACCTGTTCCTGTAATCTTTTATTTAGAATATCAAGGAAGGAATTAAAACATTGCTTATTATATACAAATATATATGAAAAGAAATACAGACACATACGCTAATGAATATTGCCAATAGGTCATCTCATGGAATTTAGAAAACCCTGTTTCATCTTTATGTCTTTTGTAGCTGCCATTATCTAAAATACTAAGTTTCTACTGAAAGCATAATTAAGAACTAGGTTTTTACATCCACAATCTTTGTGTTTCCTTTCAGGTCTTGAGTCATCTCGGCCGAATTTAATTCTTGGATTGGTGATCTGTCAGAAGGGGAAACGTCCTGCCACTGGTATGGAAACAGAAAAGCCAGAGGAAAAGCGAAGCCGAGTTCAAGCACATGAGGAAAGCGGGCCGCTAGCTGCATCGCAGGAGAAGAAAGCTCCAAAGTACACCCTTTATTCAGGAGACCCAGCCATCAGCACAACACCACCTGGATCTCCTCCACCTCCACCACCACCACCTCCCGCTCCAGACACCTCAGCGGTCACACCTTCAGTATTAAAAATACTGTCCTCAATCAAAAGTGGCACCACAACTGCTGCAACAGCACCAACTTCAACTACTGCTGCTGCCAGCACTGCTGCTACCCCTTCTTCATCCACCAAAACCGCCACGCCGCTCGAGCACATCCTGCAGACGCTTTTTGGCAAGAAGAAAACTTTTGAGCCTGTGGCTAAGGATCCTGAGAGTGCCCAGTCCTCAAATCAGGAAGGTCAGGCTGCCTCCGATGGAGGAATTTCAGCCGTTCCTTTGTTAGATCCCATTGTGCAGCAGTTTGGCCAGATGTCAAAAGACAGAGCTATAGAAGAGGAGGAGGACGACAGACCATATGATCCTGAAGAAGAATACGGTCCAGAGAAAGCTTTTGAAATGCAGACTGGCGAGAGTGAGACACGATTTAATGTGGAAAAGCCATCTAATACAGCAGAACTAGAGGATGAGGCCTACGATCCAGAAGATGAAACTATCTTGGAAGAAGCAAAAGTGACTGTTGATGATTTACCTAACAAAATGTACACGGACACTAAAAGCAATTCTTCAGAAACATCTGCTTCGTATGTCCCGGATCTGTCTGCATCCTCATCCTTGGTAGAACAGCAAAAAATGTTGGAGGAATTGAACAAACAAATAGAAGAGCAGAAAAGACAATTAGAGGAGCAAGAAGAAGCCCTCAGACAACAAAGAGCAGCTGTTGGTGTTTCAATGGCGCATTTTTCGGTGTCTGATGCTTTAATGTCACCACCACCAAAATCTTCCCTGCTAAAGCCTGAATTATTCCACCAGGACCAGCAAGGTACACAAAAAGTAGATGTACCTTCCTCTTTAAATCAGCAAGCACAACTTGTAAACCAAGGCTGTGACCCAAGGCAGAACAGAGATCCTCGCCAAGCTCGGAGAATGGCAACAGAGACCAATGACAATGCTGATGCTCGATTAAAGCCCCAGGTGGTACAGAATGAGATGTCCACAAGAGAAATTGCTCCAGCCAGTTTTCCGAATGCTTTGCAGACATCACTTGGTAAGGAGGATAAAGCTGCTCCGCCTGGTTTTACTAGTGATAATTGGGTTTCAAGTGAAACCATCAAGGCTTCTACAGTGTCCCAGAAAGAGACATCTAATAGCAAATTTGAAACCACTCTTCAAATTACTTTGGAAAACGTGAGTCAAACAGCTTCTGGAGAACCTTCATCCAAACCGTTACGTAAGGTGCTGCTTCCAACACCTCCAAGTACATCTTTCCAGCCTAATTTCCCCACATCAACCGACAGCCAGTCTCTGCAAGATATGCATAAAGTGTCATGGTCAAATGAGTCAAAGGAAATGATAGGAAGAGATTCTTTCTCAAATCCAATGTTTACTTCTCAGGAACAGGCAGCCGGTCACTTTGAACCAGAGAGGGGTCTTTCAGCAGTGCAATATGATGAGCAAAGGAATCCTCAGTCTCATCAATTTGTAGAACAAACTGAATCGCCATCAGTTCAGAGTGAGGGTGGACCTTCCCAACAGCACTTTGAAGAAAACCGAGCTGGACCTCAGTTTGCTTTGTCTGGGCAGAAAGGAGGACCTCCACAACCACTCATGCAACCCGGAGGACCTCATGGACCTAATTTTAGAGGACAGGTGCCACAATTCCCTGAAGAGCATGGTTTTCCAAACAATGATGGGCAAAGAGGACCTCCATCCGGAAGATTTGGAGGTCAGAAGGGTCCCATTCCTTCCTTGTTTTCTGCACAGCATGGACCACCCTCTCTTTTTGGTGATAACAGGGGCCCTGCCCCTTCTTATCATGGTGTTCCAAGAGGAATGTCACCATCTCAGTTTGAAGATCCCAGGGAACCTCACATGGAACAAAGGGAATTCTCAGATTCCCAGTATAATGAAATGATTAGGCCTCCAGGGCAGTTCGAAGGACCAGATCAACCTCAGTTTATGGGAAATAGAGGACCTTCACCTTTCCCTTTTGGAGGTCAAAGACGACCCCCACCAGCTCAGTTTAAAGGACAGAGAGGAGGCCCTCAGTTTGGCGGGCCAAGAGGCCCAGCCCCGAGTCATTTTGGGGGACCAAGAGGGCCTCACCCAAATCAATTTGAAGGGCAGAGAGGACCAGCTCCAAATCATGTCCCTGGTCCAAGAGGACTTTTGCCACAGCCATTTGAAGAACGGAGAGGGAATTCACCACCCAGATTTGCCAACCAGAGAGGTCCAGCGCCAGTTCAGTTTGGAGGACCAAGAGGATCTGCACCTGCAATGTTTCCAGAAGAAAATGAACCTCCCTCTTCTAGGTTTCATTTCCAAGGTCAATCACAAGGCATGAAGCCAACCCCAAGACCACTCCTGGACCTTCCAAGCCATCCATCGCACAGAAAAGAAATGTGGGAGGAAGCTGGACCGTCTGCGTCTGGTTCCAATATTCCTGGACAAGGACCTGACTCGGAAGGACAGTGGTCAGCATCTGACTTCCGAGAAGGCAAAACCCCTGAATTTAGGGGCCAGATGTTTGAAGGGAGACAGAGAGACAGATATGAGGGAGGAAATAAAGACAAGGGCTTAGATCAGCCAGAGTCTCAGCAAGCAGATAACCGACAAGGTAGACCCTTTGAGGAAAGACGAAGGGATCGAGAACACAGCAGACCTTGGGAAAGAGACCGGGGCAGAAACTGGAATAGGGACAGGGACTGGGAGAGACACAGAGACAAGGACTGGGACAAAAATAGAGACAGAAACCCAAACAAAGATAGAGAGAAGGATTCGGACCGGGGTAAGGACTGGGAAAGAAGCAGAGACCGAGACAGAACAAGAACCAGAGAGAGAGAATCCTACAGGAGACGTGATAGAGATCGATCAAGAAGCAGAGACAGAGATCGTGACAGAGACAAAGACCGGGACCGGGATCGGAGCAGGGAAAAAGACAGAGATCGAGAAAGAGATCGAGATCGTGACAGAGACAGAGGAAAAGATCGCAAAGATCGGAGTAAGAGTAGGGAAACTGGTAAAGAGGTGAAGCCTGAAACACCGAAGGAGACTCAGAAACCGTCAGAAACAGAAGCTTCGTCTTCCACTAATCAATCATAGAAATATGATTGCGATTTCCCATAAACAATAGACTTTTAGAACACAGCAAGGACTGAAGCAACATCTTGTACATACTGTATATTCTCACCTTTACAGGAATCCCTTTGTAAAACTAGCCTTACACAATGTCCTTACAAATTAGCAATTTTTGAACAACTGTGAATGCAACTACTCGAATAGGTAAAAGGCAAGAACACACCGGACTGTCACTTGCTGCATTTTGTGCATAATGTTTTTCTTATTGGAATTCACAGCGTTACCTGTACTGAAATTTTGTTTTTTCTACTTGCATCTTTATCTTAAAATTTCCATTTACAGTACAGAAATGGAAAAAGTCTAAGAAGAGCATATTGCTTTTTAAGATTATAAAGTTATGTTTTCCAGTAACTTGAATTGTAATTTTATAAGAGAATTTAATCCCGACCTTAGGAGCCATACCTTTACATCTCATTTACGTGATATTTTGGTGTCAAAAGTTGATCCTACAGCACACGCTTTAATAAAAAGGAGTCCAATATTGCTGTCGTGTTTATTTGATAACAGAAGGGTTGTGTCTATTTGAGAAAAGGCTGCAGGAGAACAGTGTTAATGCTCATGACTGCTGGGAGGATTTGAAAATGGAATGTTAAAAACTTGAAGTGCACTATCTTCCTTTTTATATACAGGTATTTTGTGGTTTGGAATCCATCTGTTAAGTGTACAGCAAAGAAACAAGTCGTCCTGGGGGGGGGGTGTTTCATGAGGGTGAGGGGTTTTAAATGTCACATTTTTACAGATCTGTAATTAAAGAACATACAGGAGTAGCACCTTTACAACCAGCAAAACTTAGGAAAGCATCAGACACTTCTCTGAACGAGGCTAAGACTCAAATGAATTGGCTTACCAAAGGGAAGTAGTTGGTTAAATAGGCCACTAAATCTGTTCCTTTGATTGAACTGATTTAGCGGAGCATTTCTGTGGTTTGCTTTGATTTTCTAGAACTTTCCCATACGTGTAAGTAATTCCCTGGGGAATTTTTGTTAGACCCTGCTTAGCCTGGTAGTGTGAATAAACCTGCCCACTGAAAAAGGTGTAACTGCATTGAGCTTGCGGTGGAACTTCGTGTTGGGATTCAAGCGGGACTTTTTTCACTGTGAAATCCATTACACGGCTACTTTCCATGTGTTCTTCAAGTACATCCTTCTGAAGTGTGAAATAAACCCCCACTAATTTATTTGACCGTCTAAATGGACAGTTGGGTAAATATTTTGATATTTTTATAAGATAGTTTTGGAAATGCAAAATGAGATTCCTTATAAACATTTACATCTTGGACACTACGAGTAGCGCGTAAGCCGTGTATCGCGGTTCACCTTGGTGCATCTTTGAAGTCCTGCTACACTGAGGATTTGCTGGTTGAAATGATCGTCTGTATCCTGAACCTGTAGGCAAAACATTTAAATGCAGAGGAGGTATGAAATGCAAACATCTACTATGATGTAAGCTTTCTTTTCTTAATGAGATGTTTCTAATTTAAAGACATACATGAACGTATGCAAGAAGTGTGTTTGGTTAGGTTTACTTGATGGAAATTTCTGTAAATTGTATTTTATATGGCAAAATATATCACTGTACATGAAAATATGGGACTTGGCAGGATTTTGTTACTGTAAAGTAGAATAAACATCTACAGAGAACTGTTGTCCTGTTCTTAAATCTCGGTGTGAATGTTACTGTCTGTTGCTGCTTCTCAGCAGACCACAGGAGACTGATGGCACACGGGTTTCGTTTCCTCATTGTTTAACTGAAGAAGATGCTCTGCAGGACATCACCACCAAGTGAAGTTTGGTTGTAGGCATTCTAAAAAGCACGGGAAAATCTGAGTTTTCTTTGAGTTCTAAAACATCCCCTAATTTGTTCTGAAGGGTTTTTTTGTTCGTTTGAATTAGAAAGTTTGTGAATTGTAGATTTTACACCAAAAATAACTAAAAAAATAAATTGAGGTCAGCTTTGAGCTTAAGAAAAGCTCAATTCACACCATTTGTGAATTGTTTGATTTTATGTATGTTGTTACGAAATAGATGTGTGGCTTTTCCTCTAAGAACACTCGTGTATCGTAGATCAGTTTGGGGAATCTGTTCTGATTTCAGAACAGTAAATCCATCCTCCCACAGATGGCCAAAAAACCAGAGCCAGACACTAATGACCTTTTTAAACTGCAGCTTTAAATAGTTTATTATGACCTGGGCTTGGATTTTTGCAGCCAGGTTCCTGTGTTCTCCGAGGAGACCTTAGAGCAGCTCCAGTGCCTAAAGGAGCTACAAGAAACCTGGAGAGGGGCTTTGAACAAGGGATGTAGGGACAGGACAAGGGGAATGGCTTGAACCTGCCAGAGGGGAGATTGAGATGAGCTCTTGGGCAGAAGCTCTTCCCTGTGAGGGTGCTGAGGTGCTGGCACAGGGTGCCCAGAGAAGCTGTGGCTGCCCCATCCCTGGCAGTGTTCAAGGCCAGGTTGGACACAGGGGCTTGGAGCAACCTGCTCTAGTGGAAGGTGTCCCTGCCCGGGGCAGGGGTTGGAGCTGGAGGAGCTTTGAGGTCCCTTCCAACCCAAACCGCGCTGGGATCCTGTGATTAACGTCCTGCCGGGGGTCTCCCTGCTCTTGTCAGTTTCTTCCCTCACGGCCGGTTTCCCACAGCCCGACCTGGACAAAGCCCCATCCACGATCGGGCTCTATAACGGGAT